>NC_084620.1:73061066-73078566 GCF_033978795.1 Nerophis ophidion
TGGACTTAGAAAAAATCCACTTTTTTTGGCTGGGATTTTTTCTAAGTGTCACATGGAAGAGGCTAAACAGGCTGGAGGCCAGGCCTCTCTCGTTGTTGGACTTAGAAAAAATCCCAAAAGTGGACACTCTGACAAAATCACGCATGTTGACACTTAGGCAAAAAATCCAACTTTTGCTCCACGGAAGAAAGAGGCTAAGGAGGCTGGAAGTTAGGCCTCTCTCGTTGTTGGACTTAGAAAAAATCCACTTTTTTTGCACGGGATTTTTTCTAAGTGTCTCATGGAAGAGGCTAGACAGGCTGGAGGCCAGGCCTCTCTCGTTGTTGGACTTTGAAAAAATCCCAAAAGTGGACACTCTGACAAAATCACGCATGTTGACACTTTGGCAAAAAATCCAACTTTTTTGGACTTGGCCCGGCTTTTCTTCCATTTGTCCCCCACTTGGGCTGGTTCACTCCTGGGTATCTTTTGGTCATTCCCGGGGGCCCCGGAGCTCGCGCAGCTCGCTGCGGGACTTCTGGAACTCCATCCTGGGTAGGATTTTTAAACAATTTCGGACCTTTTTCCAACTTTTTCTCAAATTGTCCCCCACTTTCGCTGGTTCACTCCTGGGTATCTTTTGGTCATTCCCGGGGGTCCCGGAGCTCGCGCAGCTCGCTGCGGGACTTCTGGAACTCCATCCTGGGTAGGATTTTTAAACAATTTCGGACCTTTTTCCAACTTTTTCTCAAATTGTCCCCCACTTTCGCTGGTTCACTCCTGGGTATCTTTTGGTCATTCCCGGGGGTCCCGGAGCTCGCGCAGCTCGCTGCGGGACTTCTGGAACTCCATCCTGGGTAGGATTTTTAAACAATTTCGGACCTTTTTCCAACTTTTTCTCAAATTGTCCCCCACTTTTGATGGTTCACTTCTGGGTGCCTTTTGGTCATTCCCGGTGTTCCTGCGGCTCGCGCAGCTCGCTGCGGGGCTTCTGGAACTCCATCCTGGGTAGGATTTTTAATCAATTTCGGACCTTTTTCCAACTTTTTCTCAAATTGTCCCCCACTTTTGATGGTTCACTTCTGGGTGCCTTTTGGTCATTCCCGGTGTTCCTGCGGCTCGCGCAGCTCGCTGCGGGGCTTCTGGAACTCCATCCTGGGTAGGATTTTTAATCAATTTCGGACCTTTTTCCAACTTTTTCTCAAATTGTCCCCCACTTTTGATGGTTCACTTCTGGGTGCCTTTTGGTCATTCCCGGTGTTCCTGCGGCTCGTGCAGCTCGCTGCGGGACTTGTGGAACTCCATCCTGGGTAGGATTTTTAATCAATTTCGGACCTTTTTCCAACTTTTTCTCAAATTGTCCCCCACTTTTGATGGTTCACTTCTGGGTGCCTTTTGGTCATTCCCGGTGTTCCTGCGGCTCGCGCAGCTCGCTGCGGGGCTTCTGGAACTCCATCCTGGGTAGGATTTTTAATCAATTTCGGACCTTTTTCCAACTTTTTCTCAAATTGTCCCCCACTTTTGATGGTTCACTTCTGGGTGCCTTTTGGTCATTCCCGGTGTTCCTGCGGCTCGTGCAGCTCGCTGCGGGGCTTCTGGAACTCCATCCTGGGTAGGATTTTTAATCAATTTCGGACCTTTTTCCAACTTTTTCTCAAATTGTCCCCCACTTTTGATGGTTCACTTCTGGGTGCCTTTTGGTCATTCCCGGTGTTCCTGCGGCTCGCGCAGCTCGCTGCGGGGCTTCTGGAACTCCATCCTGGGTAGGATTTTTAATCAATTTCGGACCTTTTTCCAACTTTTTCTCAAATTGTCCCCCACTTTCGCTGGTTCACTTCTGGGTGCCTTTTGGTCATTCCCGGTGTTCCTGCGGCTCGTGCAGCTCGCTGCGGGGCTTCTGGAACTCCATCCTGGGTAGGATTTTTAATCAATTTCGGACCTTTTTTCCAACTTTTTCTCAAATTGTCCCCCACTTTTGATGGTTCACTTCTGGGTGCCTTTTGGTCATTCCCGGTGTTCCTGCGGCTCGTGCAGCTCGCTGCGGGGCTTCTGGAACTCCATCCTGGGTAGGATTTTTAAACAATTTGGTACTTTTTCCTCCTTCTCCTCCATTTTGCCCCCACTTTCGCTGGTTCACTTCTGGGTGCCTTTCGGTCATTCCCGGTGTTCCTGCGGCACGTGCAGCTCGCTGCGGGACTTCTGGAACTCCATCCTGGGTAGGATTTTTAAACAATTTCGGACCTTTTTCCAACTTTTTCTCAAATTGTCCCCCACTTTCGCTGGTTCACTTCTGGGTGCCTTTTGGTCATTCCCGGTGTTCCTGCGGCTCGTGCAGCTCGCTGCGGGGCTTCTGGAACTCCATCCTGGGTAGGATTTTTAAACAATTTCGGACCTTTTTCCAACTTTTTCTCAAATTGTCCCCCACTTTGGCTGGTTCACTCCTGGGTATCTTTTGGTCATTCCCGGGGGCCCCGGAGCTCGCGCAGCTCGCTGCGGGACTTCTGGAACTCCATCCTGGGTAGGATTTTTAAACAATTTCGGACCTTTTTCCAACTTTTTCTCAAATTGTCCCCCACTTTTGATGGTTCACTTCTGGGTGCCTTTTGGTCATTCCCGGTGTTCCCGCGGCTCGGGCAGCTCGCTGCGGGGCTTCTGGAACTCCATCCTGGGTAGGATTTTTAAACAATTTCGGACCTTTTTCCAACTTTTTCTCAAATTGTCCCCCACTTTCGCTGGTTCACTTCTGGATGCCTTTTGGTCATTCCCGGTGTTCCTGCGGCTCGTGCAGCTCGCTGCGGGGCTTCTGGAACTCCATCCTGGGTAGGATTTTTAAACAATTTGGCACTTTTTCCTCCTTTTCCTCCATTTTTCCCCCACTTTCGCTGGTTCACTTCTGGGTGCCTTTTGGTCATTCCCGGTGTTCCTGCGGCTCGTACAGCTCGCTGCGGGGCTTCTGGAACTCCATCCTGGGTAGGATTTTTAAACAATTTAGCACTTTTTCCTCCTTTTCCTCCATTTTTCCCCCACTTTCGCTGGTTCACTTCTGGGTGCCTTTTGGTCATTCCCGGTGTTCCCGCGGCTCGTGCAGCTCGCTGCGGGACTTCTGGAACTCCATCCTGGGTAGGATTTTTAAACAATTTGGCACTTTTTCCTCCTTTTCCTCCATTTTCCCCCACTTTCGCTGGTTCACTTCTGGGTGCCTTTTGGTCATTCCCGGGGGTCCCGGAGCTTGCGCAGCTCGCTGCGGGGCTTCTGGAACTCCATCCTGGGTAGGATTTTTAATCAATTTCGGACCTTTTTCCAACTTTTTCTCAAATTGTCCCCCACTTTCGCTGGTTCACTTCTGGGTGCCTTTTGTTGATTCCCGGTGTTCCCGCGGCTCGGGCAGCTCGCTGCGGGGCTTCTGGAACTCCATCCTGGGTAGGATTTTTAAACAATTTCGGACCTTTTTCCAACTTTTTCTCAAATTGTCCCCCACTTTTGATGGTTCACTTCTGGGTGCCTTTTGGTCATTCCCGGTGTTCCTGCGGCTCGTGCAGCTCGCTGCGGGGCTTCTGGAACTCCATCCTGGGTAGGATTTTTAATCAATTTCGGACCTTTTTCCAACTTTTTCTCAAATTGTCCCCCACTTTTGATGGTTCACTTCTGGGTGCCTTTTGGTCATTCCCGGTGTTCCCGCGGCTCGTGCAGCTCGCTGCGGGGCTTCTGGAACTCCATCCTGGGTAGGATTTTTAAACAATTTGGTACTTTTTCCTCCTTTTCCTCCATTTTCCCCCACTTTCGCTGGTTCACTTCTGGGTGCCTTTTGGTCATTCCCGGTGTTCCTGCGGCTCGTGCAGCTCTTTGCGGGACTTGTGGAACTCCATCCTGGGTAGGATTTTTTAACAATTTGGTACCTTTTCCTCCTTTTCCTCCATTTTTCCCCCACTTTCGCTGGTTCACTTCTGGGTGCCTTTTGTTCATTATCGGTGTTCCTGCGGCTCGTGCAGCTCGCTGCGGGACTTGTGGAACTCCATCCTGGGTAGGATTTTTAAACAATTTGGTACTTTTTCCTCCTTTTCCTCCATTTTTCCCTCACTTTCGCTGGTTCACTTCTGGGTGCCTTTTGTTCATTATCGGTGTTCCTGCGGCTCGTGCAGCTCGCTGCGGGACTTCTGGAACTCCATCCTGGGTAGGATTTTCAAACAATTTGGCACTTTTTCCTCCTTTTCCTCCATTTTTCCCCCACTTTCGCTGGTTCACTTCTGGGTGCCTTTTGGTCATTCCCGGTGTTCCTGCGGCTCGTGCAGCTCGCTGCGGGACTTGTGGAACTCCATCCTGGGTAGGATTTTTAAACAATTTGGTACTTTTTCCTCCTTTTCCTCCATTTTTCCCCCACTTTCGCTGGTTCACTTCTGGGTGCCTTTTGGTCATTCCCGGTGTTCCCGCGGCTCGCGCAGCTCGCTGCGGGGCTTCTGGAACTCCATCCTGGGTAGGATTTTTAAACAATTTCGGACCTTTTTCCAACTTTTTCTCAAATTGTCCCCCACTTTGGCTGGTTCACTCCTGGGTATCTTTTGGTCATTCCCGGGGGTCCCGGAGCTCGCGCAGCTCGCTGCGGGACTTCTGGAACTCCATCCTGGGTAGGATTTTTAAACAATTTGGTACTTTTTCCTCCTTTTCCTCCATTTTCCCCCCACTTTCGCTGGTTCACTTCTGGGTGCCTTTTGGTCATTCCCGGTGTTCCTGCGGCTCGTGCAGCTCTTTGCGGGACTTGTGGAACTCCATCCTGGGTAGGATTTTTAAACAATTTGGTACTTTTTCCTCCTTTTCCTCCATTTTTCCCCCACTTTCGCTGGTTCACTTCTGGGTGCCTTTTGGTCATTCCCGGTGTTCCTGCGGCTCGTGCAGCTCTTTGCGGGACTTGTGGAACTCCATCCTGGGTAGGATTTTTAATCAATTTCGGACCTTTTTCCAACTTTTTCTCAAATTGTCCCCCACTTTGGCTGGTTCACTTCTGGGTGCCTTTTGGTCATTCCCGGTGTTCCCGCGGCTCGGGCAGCTCGCTGCGGGGCTTCTGGAACTCCATCCTGGGTAGGATTTTTAATCAATTTCGGACCTTTTTCCAACTTTTTCTCAAATTGTCCCCCACTTTTGATGGTTCACTTCTTGGTGCCTTTTGGTCATTCCCGGTGTTCCTGCGGCTCGTGCAGCTCGCTGCGTGACTTCTGGAACTCCATCCTGGGTAGGATTTTTAAACAATTTGGTACTTTTTCCGACTTTTCCTCCATTTTTCCCCCACTTTCGCTGGTTCACTTCTGGGTAACTTTTGGTCATTCCCGGTGTTCCCGCGGCTCGTGCAGCTCGCTGCGGGGCTTCTGGAACTCCATCCTGGGTAGGATTTTTAAACAATTTCGGACCTTTTTCCAACATTTTCTCAAATTGTCCCCCACTTTTGATGGTTCACTTCTGGGTGCCTTTCGGTCATTCCCGGTGTTCCCGCGGCTCGGGCAGCTCGCTGCGGGACTTCTGGAACTCCATCCTGGGTAGGATTTTTAATCAATTTCGGACCTTTTTCCAACTTTTTCTCAAATTGTCCCCCACTTTCGCTGGTTCACTTCTGGGTGCCTTTTGGTCATTCCCGGTGTTCCCGCGGCTCGTGCAGCTCGCTGCGGGGCTTCTGGAACTCCATCCTGGGTAGGATTTTTAAACAATTTCGGACCTTTTTCCAACTTTTTCTCAAATTGTCCCCCACTTTCGATGGTTCACTTCTGGGTGCCTTTTGTTGATTCCCGGTGTTCCCGCGGCTCGTGCAGCTCGCTGCGGGACTTGTGGAACTCCATCCTGGGTAGGATTTTTAAACAATTTGGTACTTTTTCCTCCTTTTCCTCCATTTTTCCCCCACTTTCGCTGGTTCACTTCTGGGTGCCTTTTGGTCATTCCCGATGTTCCTGCGGCTCGTGCAGCTCGCTGCGGGGCTTCTGGAACTCCATCCTGGGTAGGATTTTTAAACAATTTCGGACCTTTTTCCAACTTTTTCTCAAATTGTCCCCCACTTTCGCTGGTTCACTCCTGGGTATCTTTTGGTCATTCCCGGTGTTCCCGCGGCTCGGGCAGCTCGCTGCGGGGCTTCTGGAACTCCATCCTGGGTAGGATTTTTAAACAATTTCGGACCTTTTTCCAACTTTTTCTCAAATTGTCCCCCACTTTGGCTGGTTCACTCCTGGGTATCTTTTGGTCATTCCCGGTGTTCCCGCGGCTCGGGCAGCTCGCTGCGGGGCTTCTGGAACTCCATCCTGGGTAGGATTTTTAAACAATTTCGGACCTTTTTCCAACTTTTTCTCAAATTGTCCCCCACTTTCGCTGGTTCACTCCTGGGTATCTTTTGGTCATTCCCGGTGTTCCTGCGGCTCGTGCAGCTCTTTGCGGGACTTGTGGAACTCCATCCTGGGTAGGATTTTTAAACAATTTCGGACCTTTTTCCAACTTTTTCTCAAATTGTCCCCCACTTTCGCTGGTTCACTCCTGGGTATCTTTTGGTCATTCCCGGGGGTCCCGGAGCTCGCGCAGCTCGCTGCGGGGCTTCTGGAACTCCATCCTGGGTAGGATTTTTAAACAATTTGGCACTTTTTCCTCCTTTTCCTCCATTTTTCCCCCACTTTCGCTGGTTCACTTCTGGGTGCCTTTTGGTCATTCCCGGTGTTCCTGCGGCTCGTGCAGCTCGCTGCGGGACTTGTGGAACTCCATCCTGGGTAGGATTTTTAAACAATTTGGTACTTTCTCCTCCTTTTCCTCCATTTTTCCCCCACTTTCGCTGGTTCACTTCTGGGTGCCTTTTGGTCATTCCCGGTGTTCCCGCGGCTCGCGCAGCTCGCTGCGGGGCTTCTGGAACTCCATCCTGGGTAGGATTTTTAATCAATTTCGGACCTTTTTCCAACTTTTTCTCAAATTGTCCCCCACTTTTGATGGTTCACTTCTGGGTGCCTTTTGGTCATTCCCGGTGTTCCTGCGGCTCGTGCAGCTCGCTGCGGGGCTTCTGGAACTCCATCCTGGGTAGGATTTTTAAACAATTTGGTACTTTCTCCTCCTTTTCCTCCATTTTTCCCCCACTTTCGCTGGTTCACTTCTGGGTGCCTTTTGGTCATTCCCGGTGTTCCCGCGGCTCGGGCAGCTCGCTGCGGGGCTTCTGGAACTCCATCCTGGGTAGGATTTTTAAACAATTTCGGACCTTTTTCCAACTTTTTCTCAAATTGTCCCCCACTTTCCCTGGTTCACTTCTGGGTGCCTTTTGGTCATTCCCGGTGTTCCCGCGGCTCGGGCAGCTCGCTGCGGGGCTTCTGGAACTCCATCCTGGGTAGGATTTTTAAACAATTTCGGACCTTTTTCCAACTTTTTCTCAAATTGTCCCCCACTTTCGCTGGTTCACTTCTGGGTGCCTTTTGGTCATTCCCGGTGTTCCTGCGGCTCGTGCAGCTCGCTGCGGGGCTTCTGGAACTCCATCCTGGGTAGGATTTTTAATCAATTTCGGACCTTTTTTCCAACTTTTTCTCAAATTGTCCCCCACTTTTGATGGTTCACTTCTGGGTGCCTTTTGGTCATTCCCGGTGTTCCTGCGGCTCGTGCAGCTCGCTGCGGGGCTTCTGGAACTCCATCCTGGGTAGGATTTTTAATCAATTTCGGACCTTTTTCCAACTTTTTCTCAAATTGTCCCCCACTTTCCCTGGTTCACTTCTGGGTGCCTTTTGGTCATTCCCGGTGTTCCCGCGGCTCGGGCAGCTCGCTGCGGGGCTTCTGGAACTCCATCCTGGGTAGGATTTTTAAACAATTTGGCACTTTTTCCTCCTTTTCCTCCATTTTTCCCCCATTTCGCTGGTTCACTTCTGGGTGCCTTTTGGTCATTCCCGGTGTTCCCGCGGCTCGGGCAGCTCGCTGCGGGGCTTCTGGAACTCCATCCTGGGTAGGATTTTTAAACAATTTCGGACCTTTTTCCAACTTTTTCTCAAATTGTCCCCCACTTTCGCTGGTTCACTTCTGGGTGCCTTTTGGTCATTCCCGGTGTTCCTGCGGCTCGTGCAGCTCGCTGCGGGGCTTCTGGAACTCCATCCTGGGTAGGATTTTTAAACAATTTGGCACTTTTTCCTCCTTTTCCTCCATTTTTCCCCCACTTTTGATGGTTCACTTCTGGGTGCCTTTTGGTCATTCCCGGTGTTCCTGCGGCTCGTGCAGCTCTTTGCGGGACTTGTGGAACTCCATCCTGGGTAGGATTTTTAAACAATTTGGTACTTTTTCCAACTTTTTCTCAAATTGTCACCCACTTTTGATGGTTCACTTCTGGGTGCCTTTTGGTCATTCCCGGTGTTCCCGCGGCTCGTGCAGCTCGCTGCGGGGCTTCTGGAACTCCATCCTGGGTAGGATTTTTAAACAATTTGGTACTTTTTCCTCCTTCTCCTCCATTTTGCCCCCACTTTCGCTGGTTCACTTCTGGGTGCCTTTCGGTCATTCCCGGTGTTCCTGCGGCTCGTGCAGCTCTTTGCGGGACTTGTGGAACTCCATCCTGGGTAGGATTTTTAAACAATTTGGTACTTTTTCCAACTTTTTCTCAAATTGTCACCCACTTTTGATGGTTCACTTCTGGGTGCCTTTTGGTCATTCCCGGTGTTCCCGCGGCTCGTGCAGCTCGCTGCGGGGCTTCTGGAACTCCATCCTGGGTAGGATTTTTAAACAATTTGGTACTTTTTCCTCCTTCTCCTCCATTTTGCCCCCACTTTCGCTGGTTCACTTCTGGGTGCCTTTCGGTCATTCCCGGTGTTCCCGCGGCTCGGGCAGCTCGCTGCGGGGCTTCTGGAACTCCATCCTGGGTAGGATTTTTAAACAATTTCGGACCTTTTTCCAACTTTTTCTCAAATTGTCCCCCACTTTGGCTGGTTCACTCCTGGGTATCTTTTGGTCATTCCCGGTGTTCCCGCGGCTCGGGCAGCTCGCTGCGGGGCTTCTGGAACTCCATCCTGGGTAGGATTTTTAAACAATTTCGGACCTTTTTCCAACTTTTTCTCAAATTGTCCCCCACTTTCGCTGGTTCACTCCTGGGTATCTTTTGGTCATTCCCGGTGTTCCTGCGGCTCGTGCAGCTCTTTGCGGGACTTGTGGAACTCCATCCTGGGTAGGATTTTTAAACAATTTCGGACCTTTTTCCAACTTTTTCTCAAATTGTCCCCCACTTTCGCTGGTTCACTCCTGGGTATCTTTTGGTCATTCCCGGGGGTCCCGGAGCTCGCGCAGCTCGCTGCGGGGCTTCTGGAACTCCATCCTGGGTAGGATTTTTAAACAATTTGGCACTTTTTCCTCCTTTTCCTCCATTTTTCCCCCACTTTCGCTGGTTCACTTCTGGGTGCCTTTTGGTCATTCCCGGTGTTCCTGCGGCTCGTGCAGCTCGCTGCGGGACTTGTGGAACTCCATCCTGGGTAGGATTTTTAAACAATTTGGTACTTTCTCCTCCTTTTCCTCCATTTTTCCCCCACTTTCGCTGGTTCACTTCTGGGTGCCTTTTGGTCATTCCCGGTGTTCCCGCGGCTCGCGCAGCTCGCTGCGGGGCTTCTGGAACTCCATCCTGGGTAGGATTTTTAAACAATTTCGGACCTTTTTCCAACTTTTTCTCAAATTGTCCCCCACTTTTGATGGTTCACTTCTGGGTGCCTTTTGGTCATTCCCGGTGTTCCTGCGGCTCGCGCAGCTCGCTGCGGGGCTTCTGGAACTCCATCCTGGGTAGGATTTTTAATCAATTTCGGACCTTTTTCCAACTTTTTCTCAAATTGTCCCCCACTTTTGATGGTTCACTTCTGGGTGCCTTTTGGTCATTCCCGGTGTTCCTGCGGCTCGTGCAGCTCGCTGCGGGGCTTCTGGAACTCCATCCTGGGTAGGATTTTTAATCAATTTCGGACCTTTTTTCCAACTTTTTCTCAAATTGTCCCCCACTTTTGATGGTTCACTTCTGGGTGCCTTTTGGTCATTCCCGGTGTTCCTGCGGCTCGTGCAGCTCGCTGCGGGACTCGTGGAACTCCATCCTGGGTAGGATTTTTAAACAATTTGGTACTTTTTCCTCCTTTTCCTCCATTTTTCCCCCACTTTCGCTGGTTCACTTCTGGGTGCCTTTTGGTCATTCCCGGTGTTCCTGCGGCTCGTGCAGCTCGCTGCGGGACTCGTGGAACTCCATCCTGGGTAGGATTTTTAAACAATTTGGTACTTTTTCCTCCTTTTCCTCCATTTTTCCCCCACTTTCGCTGGTTCACTTCTGGGTGCCTTTTGGTCATTCCCGGTGTTCCTGCGGCTCGTGCAGCTCGCTGCAGGGCTTCTGGAACTCCATCCTGGGTAGGATTTTTAAACAATTTGGCACTTTTTCCTCCTTTTCCTCCATTTTTCCCCCACTTTCGCTGGTTCACTTCTGGGTGCCTTTTGGTCATTCCCGGTGTTCCTGCGGCTCGTGCAGCTCGCTGCGGGACTTGTGGAACTCCATCCTGGGTAGGATTTTTAAACAATTTGGTACTTTTTCCTCCTTTTCCTCCATTTTTCCCCCACTTTCGCTGGTTCACTTCTGGGTGCCTTTTGGTCATTCCCGGTGTTCCTGCGGCTCGTGCAGCTCGCTGCGGGACTTGTGGAACTCCATCCTGGGTAGGATTTTTAATCAATTTCGGACCTTTTTCCAACTTTTTCTCAAATTGTCCCCCACTTTTGATGGTTCACTTCTGGGTGCCTTTTGGTCATTCCCGGTGTTCCTGCGGCTCGCGCAGCTCGCTGCGGGGCTTCTGGAACTCCATCCTGGGTAGGATTTTTAATCAATTTCGGACCTTTTTCCAACTTTTTCTCAAATTGTCCCCCACTTTTGATGGTTCACTTCTGGGTGCCTTTTGGTCATTCCCGGTGTTCCTGCGGCTCGCGCAGCTCGCTGCGGGGCTTCTGGAACTCCATCCTGGGTAGGATTTTTAATCAATTTCGGACCTTTTTCCAACTTTTTCTCAAATTGTCCCCCACTTTTGATGGTTCACTTCTGGGTGCCTTTTGGTCATTCCCGGTGTTCCTGCGGCTCGTGCAGCTCGCTGCGGGGCTTCTGGAACTCCATCCTGGGTAGGATTTTTAATCAATTTCGGACCTTTTTTCCAACTTTTTCTCAAATTGTCCCCCACTTTTGATGGTTCACTTCTGGGTGCCTTTTGGTCATTCCCGGTGTTCCTGCGGCTCGTGCAGCTCGCTGCGGGACTCGTGGAACTCCATCCTGGGTAGGATTTTTAAACAATTTGGTACTTTTTCCTCCTTTTCCTCCATTTTTCCCCCACTTTCGCTGGTTCACTTCTGGGTGCCTTTTGGTCATTCCCGGTGTTCCTGCGGCTCGTGCAGCTCGCTGCGGGACTCGTGGAACTCCATCCTGGGTAGGATTTTTAAACAATTTGGTACTTTTTCCTCCTTTTCCTCCATTTTTCCCCCACTTTCGCTGGTTCACTTCTGGGTGCCTTTTGGTCATTCCCGGTGTTCCTGCGGCTCGTGCAGCTCGCTGCAGGGCTTCTGGAACTCCATCCTGGGTAGGATTTTTAAACAATTTGGCACTTTTTCCTCCTTTTCCTCCATTTTTCCCCCACTTTCGCTGGTTCACTTCTGGGTGCCTTTTGGTCATTCCCGGTGTTCCTGCGGCTCGTGCAGCTCGCTGCGGGACTTGTGGAACTCCATCCTGGGTAGGATTTTTAAACAATTTGGTACTTTTTCCTCCTTTTCCTCCATTTTTCCCCCACTTTCGCTGGTTCACTTCTGGGTGCCTTTTGGTCATTCCCGGTGTTCCTGCGGCTCGTGCAGCTCGCTGCGGGACTTGTGGAACTCCATCCTGGGTAGGATTTTTAAACAATTTGGTACTTTTTCCTCCTTTTCCTCCATTTTTCCCCCACTTTCGCTGGTTCACTTCTGGGTGCCTTTTGGTCATTCCCGGTGTTCCTGCGGCTCGTGCAGCTCGCTGCGGGACTTGTGGAACTCTACCCTGGGTGGGATCATATGATTTTCAACCCATTTTGGACCTTTTTCCCGACTTTCCCTCCATTTCCCTCCCACTTTCGATGGTCCACTCCTGGGTGTCTTTTGGTCATTCCCGGGACCCGGGAAGCCTCGGGCCTGCGGCGGGACTTGTGGATCTCCATGCTGGGCATGATTTTATGAGTTTTCTGGACTTTCTCTTCCCCGGGACCCGGGAGGCAGGCGGCTGGACGTTATGCCCCCTAAAATCCCTCCCTTTGCTCGTAAGGCCAATTTTCCTCCGGATTTACTCTCTATAGACCCCAAGGAAAAAAATACCCGACCGGCGTCCATTTTTGACATCGGTCTCCAATCTAGGGCACGCGGGCCGAAAGCGGTACGCCGGTTCCGAAATCCGGCCCCCGCATTTTTTGGGTATTTTTTGAAAAAAATGGCATTTTTGGGACCGGGGGGACTTGCTGGACTCAGTCCCGGGTGCGGATTTTGAAAACGTTGAGGACTTTTGGATTTTCCCCCAGCTTTTCTCCCCCACTTGCAGTTTGACTTTGCGGGGTGCGTTACGGCTGTGCCGGGCGTCCCTGGACTCGGGTGGCCAGCTGCGGGGCTGGTGGGGGACTGATTTTTGAACACTTTGAGGACTTTTGGCTACTCTGCCAGCTTTTCTCCCCCACTTGCAGTGTGACTTTGCGGGCCTTGTTACGGAGGTGCCGGGCTTCCCTGGACTCGGGTGGCCAGCTGCGGGACTTGTGGGACTGATTTTGGAACACTTTGAGGACATTTAACTTCTTTCCCAGCTTTTTTCCCCTCCACTTCCAGTTTGACTTTGCGGGGTGCGTTATGGACGTGCTGGGCATCCCGGAACTCGGGCGGCCGGCTGCGGGACATTTTGCCCTCCTCCAAACCCCAGCCCTCTTTGTTTATCATGCCTATTTTCTGCTGGACACACACCCTCTCTTTTGAGCTGCCTCTTTTTTTAAATTTGGATATGATTTATTGATGAATGGATTTGTTTTCCCCTTTTTAAATGATGGTTGATGTCTATCTTTTTAATACTTGCTTCTGGCTGCAGCCGAGACTTACAGTGTGATGCATCCAACCCCAACCCTGGTTTTTGTTTCCCTTAAAAACTTGGGGAAATGGACAGCTTTTTGGGGGGGCACTTCCAGCAAATGGAGGGACCTATTTGGAATTCCCCACCCGGGTGGAGATCCACGGCGAGCCGGCCTTCCTAAAGGGACAGCAACATGGACACTCTGCCATCATTGCAGCTTCTTTTTTTTTTTGGGGCACTCTGTCATATTTCCAGCTTTTTTTCGTGCTGACTTCCAGCAAATAGAGGGACCTGTTTTGAATTCCCTACCCGGGTGTAGATCCACGGCAAGCCGGCCTTCTTAAAGGGACAGGCACCCCCCTGTCCCTTGACACCTGCTTCCCTCCTCGGCGTCACCGAAATCCCACAAAATGACTGAAAATAGGACCCCAAATGACATCACTCGGTCCGGTTCTTTGGGTCTCACTCGGGGGCTTCTTTGACTCTGGAAGGCATGGTGAACCAAAAGTAGACACTTGGAAAAAATCCCCACTTTACAAGTTGACACTTTGAAAAAAAATCCCGACTATATAAGTTGACACTTGGAAAAAATCCCCACTTTATAAGTTGACACTTGGAAAAAATCCCGACTTTATAAGTTGACACTTAGAAAAAATCCCCACTTTATAAGTTGACACTTAGAAAAAATCCCGACTTTATAAGTTGACACTTAGAAAAAATCCCCACTTTATTTTGGAAAGGTTGGTACACCAAAAGTGGACACTTAGAAAAAATCCCCACTTTATTTTGGAAAGGTTGGTACACCAAAAGTGGACACTTAGAAAAAATCCCGACTTTGACTTTCGCAGGTCTATTACACTAAAAGTTGACACTCTGTCATATTTCCAGCTTTTTTTTGTGCTGACTTCCAGCAGATAGAGGGACCTATTTTGAATTCCCTACCCTGGTGCAGAACCACGGCAAGCCGGCCTTCCTAAAGGCACAGGCACATGGACACTCTGCCATAAGTGCAGCTTTTTCTTCTAAGGGTGCAGCGGCGGCGGAAGTCCACCGGAGGGCTCCAAATCCCCGCTTTCCTTTTTAGGCTTAAAGTGGCTTTTCCCTCCTTAAAAACTTGGGGAAATGGACAGCTTTTTGGGGGGGCACTTCCAGCAAATAGAGGGACCTATTTGGAATTCCCCACCCGGGTGGAGATCCACGGCAAGCCGGCCTTCTTAAAGGGACAGGCACATGGACACTCTGCCATCATTGCAGCTTCTTCTTTTTTTTTTCCCCCTGTCATATTTCCAGCTTTTTCGTGCTGACTTCCAGCAAATAGAGGGACCTGTTTTGAATTCCCTACCCGGGTGTAGATCCACGGCAAGCCGGCCTTCTTAAAGGGACAGGCACCCCCCTGTCCCTTGACACCTGCTTCCCTCCTCGGCGTCACCGAAATCCCACAAAATGACTGAAAATAGGACCCCAAATGACATCACTCGGTCCGGTTTTTTGGGTCTCACTCGGGGGCTTCTTTGACTCTGGAAGGCATGGTGAACCAAAAGTGGACACTTGGAAAAAAAATCCCCACTTTACAGGTTGACACTTGGAAAAGAATCCCCACTTTATAAATTGACACTTGGAAAAAATCCCGACTATATAAGTTGACACTTAGAAAAAATCCCGACTATATAAGTTGACACTTAGAAAAAATCCCCACTTTATTTTGGAAGTGTTGGTACACCAAAAGTTGACACTTAGAAAAAATCCCGACTTTATTTTGGAAGGGTTGGTACACCAAAAGTTGACACTTAGAAAAAATCCCGACTTTATTTTGGAAGGGTTGGTACACCAAAAGTTGACACTTAGAAAAAATCCCAACTTTTACACTTAGAAAAAATCCAGCTTTTTGTTGCTGACTTCCATCAAATAGAGGGACTTTTTCCATGTTTCTTAACCGGGTGTCGATCCAAGGCAGGTGGGCCTTCTGGAAGCGACACCCTCCTTGACACTTAGAAAAAATCCAGCTTTTTGTTGCTGACTTCCATCAAATAGAGGGACTTTTTCCATGTTTCTTAACCGGGTGTCGATCCAAGGCAGGTGGGCCTTCTGGAAGCGACACCCTCCTTGACACTTAGAAAAAATCCAGCTTTTTGTTGCTGACTTCCATCAAATAGAGGGACTTTTTCCATGTTTCTTAACCGGGTGTCGATCCAAGGCAGGTGGGCCTTCTGGAAGCGACACCCTCCTTGACACTTAGAAAAAATCCAGCTTTTTGTTGCTGACTTCCATCAAATAGAGGGACTTTTTCCATGTTTCTTAACCGGGTGTCGATCCAAGGCAGGTGGGCCTTCTGGAAGCGACACCCTCCTTGACACTTAGAAAAAATCCAGCTTTTTGTTGCTGACTTCCATCAAATAGAGGGACTTTTTCCATGTTTCTTAACCGGGTGTCGATCCAAGGCAGGTGGGCCTTCTGGAAGCGACCCTCTCCTTCACACTCTGTCATATTTTCAGCTTTTTTGTGCTGACTTCCATTCAATAGAGGGACTTTTTCCATGTTTCTTAACCGGGTGTCGATCCAAGGCAGGTGGGCCTTCTGGAAGCGACACCCTCCTTCACACTTAGAAAAAATCCAGCTTTTTGTTGCTGACTTCCATTAAGTAGAGGGACTTTTTTCTTTTTTCTTAACCGGGTGGTGATCCAAGGCGGGTGGGCCTTCTGGAAGCGACACCCTCCTTGACACTTAGAAAAAATCCAGCTTTTTGTTGCTGACTTCCATCAAATAGAGGGACTTTTTCCATGTTTCTTAACCGGGTGTCGATCCAAGGCAGGTGGGCCTTCTGGAAGCGACACCCTCCTTCACACTTAGAAAAAATCCAGCTTTTTGTTGCTGACTTCCATTAAGTAGAGGGACTTTTTTCTTTTTTCTTAACCGGGTGGTGATCCAAGGCGGGTGGGCCTTCTGGAAGCGACACCCTCCTTGACACTTAGAAAAAATCCAGCTTTTTGTTGCTGACTTCCATCAAATAGAGGGACTTTTTCCATGTTTCTTAACCGGGTGTCGATCCAAGGCAGGTGGGCCTTCTGGAAGCGACACCCTCCTTCACACTTAGAAAAAATCCAGCTTTTTGTTGCTGACTTCCATTAAGTAGAGGGACTTTTTTCTTTTTTCTTAACCGGGTGGTGATCCAAGGCGGGTGGGCCTTCTGGAAGCGACACCCTCCTTGACACTTAGAAAAAATCCAGCTTTTTGTTGCTGACTTCCATCAAATAGAGGGACTTTTTCCATGTTTCTTAACCGGGTGTCGATCCAAGGCAGGTGGGCCTTCTGGAAGCGACACCCTCCTTGACACTTAGAAAAAATCCAGCTTTTTGTTGCTGACTTCCATCAAATAGAGGGACCTATTTGGAATTCCCCACCCGGGTGGAGATCCACGGCAAGCCGGCTTTCCTAAAAGGACAGGCACATGGACACTATTCGCAGCTTCTTTTTTTTTTTTTGGCACTGACTTCCAGCTAAGGGTGCAGCGGCGGCGGAAGTCCACCGGAGGGCTCCAAATCCCCGCTTTCCTTTTTAGGCTTAAAGTTGCCTTTCCCTCTTTAGAGCCTTGGGCAAATGTACAGCTATATTTTGTGCTGACTTCCAGCAAATAGAGGGACCTGTTTTGAATTCCCTACCCGGGTGTAGATCCACGGCAAGCCGGCCTTCTTAAAGGGACAGGCACCCCCCTCCCGGAACACCTGCTTCGCTCCTCGGCGTCACCGAAATCCCACAAAATGACTCAAAATAGGGCCCCAAATGACATCACTCGGCCCGGTTGTTTAGGTCTCACTCTGGGGCTTCTATGACCCTGGAGGGCATGGTACAGCAAAAGTGGACACTTAGAAAAAATCCCGACTTTTAAAAGTTGACACTTAGAAAAAATCCCGACTTTTAAAAGTTGACACTTAGAAAAAATCCCGACTTTATTTTGGAAGGGTTGGTACGCGAAAAGTTGACACTTAGAAAAAATCCCGACTTTGTTTTGGAAGTGTTGGTACTCCAAAAGTTGACACTTAGAAAAAATCCCGACTTTGTTTTGGAAGGGTTGGTACTCCAAAAGTTGACACTTAGAAAAAATCCCGACTTTGTTTTGGAAGGGTTGGTACTCCAAAAGTTGACACTTAGAAAAAATCCCGACTTTGACACTTAGAAAAATTCCAGCTTTTTTTCCCTCTGACTTCCATCAAATAGAGGGACTTTTTTCATGTTTCTTAGCCGGGTGTCGATCCAAGGCGGGCGGGCCTTCTGGAAGCGACACCCTCCTTGACACTTTGTCATATTTTCAGCTTTTTTGTGCTGACTTCCATTCAATAGAGGGACTTTTTTCATGTTTCTTAACCGGAATGTGATCCAAGGCGGGTGGGCCTTCTGGAATGGACACCCGCCTGGACACTTAGGGTTAGGGTTAGGGTTAGGGTTGGGATTAGGGTTAGGGTTAGCGGGGCGTTCTTGAAGGGACTC
>NC_084620.1:73080726-73149392 GCF_033978795.1 Nerophis ophidion
CCACCCCCTGTAGAGCTCTCATAAATAAGTCCTCCTCCTACTCCACCGGCTCATTCGCTCTCCAGCTGTCGATGAGGGGACATCCAGCTGTGAAGACAAGTAAGAAGCCGTGTGTCAGAGAACAGCCAACCTGATGAGGTCTGAGGGACCGAAACGCGTCGTTGGACAGCCACAAACATTTGGCCGTGTTTGCCACCACACTGCACACCCAGGAGTTTGGCGTTGTACGCCTTCGGGGTTCTCGGGGGGTTCTGCGACTGGTGTGGGCGTCGCCCGGGCGGGCTGCAGACGGACCGAGCACACCCTTACCCCAACCCTAATCCTAACCCCAAACCTAACCCGCCAGTGCCTCCAGTCCGTCTTTGGGTGGCGTTCTGCCGGTCGTGGGGCTTCCTGGGGACTCTGTTTGCGAGGGACGTGAGTGCAAGTGGCACCATGTCAGTGTGGTGAGGAGCTCAAACACATTACAGGAGTTGAGGCACAAAAGAACAACCATATTTACATTGTCTTGCGTGGTTGGGCTGAGGGGTCCGTTGTGACACTGCAGGGGAACCGAAGCTCCACCCCCTGTAGAGCTCTCATAAATAAGTCCTCCTCCTACTCCACCGGCTCATTCGCTCTCCAGCTGTCGATGAGGGGACATCCAGCTGTGAAGACAAGTAAGAAGCCGTGTGTCAGAGAACAGCCAACCTGATGAGGTCTGAGGGACCGAAACGCGTCGTTGGACAGCCACAAACATTTGGCCGTGTTTGCCACCACACTGCACACCCAGGAGTTTGGCGTTGTACGCCTTCGGGGTTCTCGGGGGGTTCTGCGACTGGTGTGGGCGTCGCCCGGGCGGGCTGCAGACGGACCGAGCACACCCTTACCCCAACCCTAATCCTAACCCCAAACCTAACCCGCCAGTGCCTCCAGTCCGTCTTTGGGTGGCGTTCTGCCGGTCGTGGGGCTTCCTGGGGACTCTGTTTGCGAGGGACGTGAGTGCAAGTGGCACCATGTCAGTGTGGTGAGGAGCTCAAACACATTACAGGAGTTGAGGCACAAAAGAACAACCATATTTACATTGTCTTGCGTGGTTGGGCTGAGGGGTCCGTTGTGACACTGCAGGGGAACCGAAGCTCCACCCCCTGTAGAGCTCTCATAAATAAGTCCTCCTCCTACTCCACCGGCTCATTCGCTCTCCAGCTGTCGATGAGGGGACATCCAGCTGTGAAGACAAGTAAGAAGCCGTGTGTCAGAGAACAGCCAACCTGATGAGGTCTGAGGGACCGAAACGCGTCGTTGGACAGCCACAAACATTTGGCCGTGTTTGCCACCACACTGCACACCCAGGAGTTTGGCGTTGTACGCCTTCGGGGTTCTCGGGGGGTTCTGCGACTGGTGTGGGCGTCGCCCGGGCGGGCTGCAGACGGACCGAGCACACCCTTACCCCAACCCTAATCCTAACCCCAAACCTAACCCGCCAGTGCCTCCAGTCCGTCTTTGGGTGGCGTTCTGCCGGTCGTGGGGCTTCCTGGGGACTCTGTTTGCGAGGGACGTGAGTGCAAGTGGCACCATGTCAGTGTGGTGAGGAGCTCAAACACATTACAGGAGTTGAGGCACAAAAGAACAACCATATTTACATTGTCTTGCGTGGTTGGGCTGAGGGGTCCGTTGTGACACTGCAGGGGAACCGAAGCTCCACCCCCTGTAGAGCTCTCATAAATAAGTCCTCCTCCTACTCCACCGGCTCATTCGCTCTCCAGCTGTCGATGAGGGGACATCCAGCTGTGAAGACAAGTAAGAAGCCGTGTGTCAGAGAACAGCCAACCTGATGAGGTCTGAGGGACCGAAACGCGTCGTTGGACAGCCACAAACATTTGGCCGTGTTTGCCACCACACTGCACACCCAGGAGTTTGGCGTTGTACGCCTTCGGGGTTCTCGGGGGGTTCTGCGACTGGTGTGGGCGTCGCCCGGGCGGGCTGCAGACGGACCGAGCACACCCTTACCCCAACCCTAATCCTAACCCCAAACCTAACCCGCCAGTGCCTCCAGTCCGTCTTTGGGTGGCGTTCTGCCGGTCGTGGGGCTTCCTGGGGACTCTGTTTGCGAGGGACGTGAGTGCAAGTGGCACCATGTCAGTGTGGTGAGGAGCTCAAACACATTACAGGAGTTGAGGCACAAAAGAACAACCATATTTACATTGTCTTGCGTGGTTGGGCTGAGGGGTCCGTTGTGACACTGCAGGGGAACCGAAGCTCCACCCCCTGTAGAGCTCTCATAAATAAGTCCTCCTCCTACTCCACCGGCTCATTCGCTCTCCAGCTGTCGATGAGGGGACATCCAGCTGTGAAGACAAGTAAGAAGCCGTGTGTCAGAGAACAGCCAACCTGATGAGGTCTGAGGGACCGAAACGCGTCGTTGGACAGCCACAAACATTTGGCCGTGTTTGCCACCACACTGCACACCCAGGAGTTTGGCGTTGTACGCCTTCGGGGTTCTCGGGGGGTTCTGCGACTGGTGTGGGCGTCGCCCGGGCGGGCTGCAGACGGACCGAGCACACCCTTACCCCAACCCTAATCCTAACCCCAAACCTAACCCGCCAGTGCCTCCAGTCCGTCTTTGGGTGGCGTTCTGCCGGTCGTGGGGCTTCCTGGGGACTCTGTTTGCGAGGGACGTGAGTGCAAGTGGCACCATGTCAGTGTGGTGAGGAGCTCAAACACATTACAGGAGTTGAGGCACAAAAGAACAACCATATTTACATTGTCTTGCGTGGTTGGGCTGAGGGGTCCGTTGTGACACTGCAGGGGAACCGAAGCTCCACCCCCTGTAGAGCTCTCATAAATAAGTCCTCCTCCTACTCCACCGGCTCATTCGCTCTCCAGCTGTCGATGAGGGGACATCCAGCTGTGAAGACAAGTAAGAAGCCGTGTGTCAGAGAACAGCCAACCTGATGAGGTCTGAGGGACCGAAACGCGTCGTTGGACAGCCACAAACATTTGGCCGTGTTTGCCACCACACTGCACACCCAGGAGTTTGGCGTTGTACGCCTTCGGGGTTCTCGGGGGGTTCTGCGACTGGTGTGGGCGTCGCCCGGGCGGGCTGCAGACGGACCGAGCACACCCTTACCCCAACCCTAATCCTAACCCCAAACCTAACCCGCCAGTGCCTCCAGTCCGTCTTTGGGTGGCGTTCTGCCGGTCGTGGGGCTTCCTGGGGACTCTGTTTGCGAGGGACGTGAGTGCAAGTGGCACCATGTCAGTGTGGTGAGGAGCTCAAACACATTACAGGAGTTGAGGCACAAAAGAACAACCATATTTACATTGTCTTGCGTGGTTGGGCTGAGGGGTCCGTTGTGACACTGCAGGGGAACCGAAGCTCCACCCCCTGTAGAGCTCTCATAAATAAGTCCTCCTCCTACTCCACCGGCTCATTCGCTCTCCAGCTGTCGATGAGGGGACATCCAGCTGTGAAGACAAGTAAGAAGCCGTGTGTCAGAGAACAGCCAACCTGATGAGGTCTGAGGGACCGAAACGCGTCGTTGGACAGCCACAAACATTTGGCCGTGTTTGCCACCACACTGCACACCCAGGAGTTTGGCGTTGTACGCCTTCGGGGTTCTCGGGGGGTTCTGCGACTGGTGTGGGCGTCGCCCGGGCGGGCTGCAGACGGACCGAGCACACCCTTACCCCAACCCTAATCCTAACCCCAAACCTAACCCGCCAGTGCCTCCAGTCCGTCTTTGGGTGGCGTTCTGCCGGTCGTGGGGCTTCCTGGGGACTCTGTTTGCGAGGGACGTGAGTGCAAGTGGCACCATGTCAGTGTGGTGAGGAGCTCAAACACATTACAGGAGTTGAGGCACAAAAGAACAACCATATTTACATTGTCTTGCGTGGTTGGGCTGAGGGGTCCGTTGTGACACTGCAGGGGAACCGAAGCTCCACCCCCTGTAGAGCTCTCATAAATAAGTCCTCCTCCTACTCCACCGGCTCATTCGCTCTCCAGCTGTCGATGAGGGGACATCCAGCTGTGAAGACAAGTAAGAAGCCGTGTGTCAGAGAACAGCCAACCTGATGAGGTCTGAGGGACCGAAACGCGTCGTTGGACAGCCACAAACATTTGGCCGTGTTTGCCACCACACTGCACACCCAGGAGTTTGGCGTTGTACGCCTTCGGGGTTCTCGGGGGGTTCTGCGACTGGTGTGGGCGTCGCCCGGGCGGGCTGCAGACGGACCGAGCACACCCTTACCCCAACCCTAATCCTAACCCCAAACCTAACCCGCCAGTGCCTCCAGTCCGTCTTTGGGTGGCGTTCTGCCGGTCGTGGGGCTTCCTGGGGACTCTGTTTGCGAGGGACGTGAGTGCAAGTGGCACCATGTCAGTGTGGTGAGGAGCTCAAACACATTACAGGAGTTGAGGCACAAAAGAACAACCATATTTACATTGTCTTGCGTGGTTGGGCTGAGGGGTCCGTTGTGACACTGCAGGGGAACCGAAGCTCCACCCCCTGTAGAGCTCTCATAAATAAGTCCTCCTCCTACTCCACCGGCTCATTCGCTCTCCAGCTGTCGATGAGGGGACATCCAGCTGTGAAGACAAGTAAGAAGCCGTGTGTCAGAGAACAGCCAACCTGATGAGGTCTGAGGGACCGAAACGCGTCGTTGGACAGCCACAAACATTTGGCCGTGTTTGCCACCACACTGCACACCCAGGAGTTTGGCGTTGTACGCCTTCGGGGTTCTCGGGGGGTTCTGCGACTGGTGTGGGCGTCGCCCGGGCGGGCTGCAGACGGACCGAGCACACCCTTACCCCAACCCTAATCCTAACCCCAAACCTAACCCGCCAGTGCCTCCAGTCCGTCTTTGGGTGGCGTTCTGCCGGTCGTGGGGCTTCCTGGGGACTCTGTTTGCGAGGGACGTGAGTGCAAGTGGCACCATGTCAGTGTGGTGAGGAGCTCAAACACATTACAGGAGTTGAGGCACAAAAGAACAACCATATTTACATTGTCTTGCGTGGTTGGGCTGAGGGGTCCGTTGTGACACTGCAGGGGAACCGAAGCTCCACCCCCTGTAGAGCTCTCATAAATAAGTCCTCCTCCTACTCCACCGGCTCATTCGCTCTCCAGCTGTCGATGAGGGGACATCCAGCTGTGAAGACAAGTAAGAAGCCGTGTGTCAGAGAACAGCCAACCTGATGAGGTCTGAGGGACCGAAACGCGTCGTTGGACAGCCACAAACATTTGGCCGTGTTTGCCACCACACTGCACACCCAGGAGTTTGGCGTTGTACGCCTTCGGGGTTCTCGGGGGGTTCTGCGACTGGTGTGGGCGTCGCCCGGGCGGGCTGCAGACGGACCGAGCACACCCTTACCCCAACCCTAATCCTAACCCCAAACCTAACCCGCCAGTGCCTCCAGTCCGTCTTTGGGTGGCGTTCTGCCGGTCGTGGGGCTTCCTGGGGACTCTGTTTGCGAGGGACGTGAGTGCAAGTGGCACCATGTCAGTGTGGTGAGGAGCTCAAACACATTACAGGAGTTGAGGCACAAAAGAACAACCATATTTACATTGTCTTGCGTGGTTGGGCTGAGGGGTCCGTTGTGACACTGCAGGGGAACCGAAGCTCCACCCCCTGTAGAGCTCTCATAAATAAGTCCTCCTCCTACTCCACCGGCTCATTCGCTCTCCAGCTGTCGATGAGGGGACATCCAGCTGTGAAGACAAGTAAGAAGCCGTGTGTCAGAGAACAGCCAACCTGATGAGGTCTGAGGGACCGAAACGCGTCGTTGGACAGCCACAAACATTTGGCCGTGTTTGCCACCACACTGCACACCCAGGAGTTTGGCGTTGTACGCCTTCGGGGTTCTCGGGGGGTTCTGCGACTGGTGTGGGCGTCGCCCGGGCGGGCTGCAGACGGACCGAGCACACCCTTACCCCAACCCTAATCCTAACCCCAAACCTAACCCGCCAGTGCCTCCAGTCCGTCTTTGGGTGGCGTTCTGCCGGTCGTGGGGCTTCCTGGGGACTCTGTTTGCGAGGGACGTGAGTGCAAGTGGCACCATGTCAGTGTGGTGAGGAGCTCAAACACATTACAGGAGTTGAGGCACAAAAGAACAACCATATTTACATTGTCTTGCGTGGTTGGGCTGAGGGGTCCGTTGTGACACTGCAGGGGAACCGAAGCTCCACCCCCTGTAGAGCTCTCATAAATAAGTCCTCCTCCTACTCCACCGGCTCATTCGCTCTCCAGCTGTCGATGAGGGGACATCCAGCTGTGAAGACAAGTAAGAAGCCGTGTGTCAGAGAACAGCCAACCTGATGAGGTCTGAGGGACCGAAACGCGTCGTTGGACAGCCACAAACATTTGGCCGTGTTTGCCACCACACTGCACACCCAGGAGTTTGGCGTTGTACGCCTTCGGGGTTCTCGGGGGGTTCTGCGACTGGTGTGGGCGTCGCCCGGGCGGGCTGCAGACGGACCGAGCACACCCTTACCCCAACCCTAATCCTAACCCCAAACCTAACCCGCCAGTGCCTCCAGTCCGTCTTTGGGTGGCGTTCTGCCGGTCGTGGGGCTTCCTGGGGACTCTGTTTGCGAGGGACGTGAGTGCAAGTGGCACCATGTCAGTGTGGTGAGGAGCTCAAACACATTACAGGAGTTGAGGCACAAAAGAACAACCATATTTACATTGTCTTGCGTGGTTGGGCTGAGGGGTCCGTTGTGACACTGCAGGGGAACCGAAGCTCCACCCCCTGTAGAGCTCTCATAAATAAGTCCTCCTCCTACTCCACCGGCTCATTCGCTCTCCAGCTGTCGATGAGGGGACATCCAGCTGTGAAGACAAGTAAGAAGCCGTGTGTCAGAGAACAGCCAACCTGATGAGGTCTGAGGGACCGAAACGCGTCGTTGGACAGCCACAAACATTTGGCCGTGTTTGCCACCACACTGCACACCCAGGAGTTTGGCGTTGTACGCCTTCGGGGTTCTCGGGGGGTTCTGCGACTGGTGTGGGCGTCGCCCGGGCGGGCTGCAGACGGACCGAGCACACCCTTACCCCAACCCTAATCCTAACCCCAAACCTAACCCGCCAGTGCCTCCAGTCCGTCTTTGGGTGGCGTTCTGCCGGTCGTGGGGCTTCCTGGGGACTCTGTTTGCGAGGGACGTGAGTGCAAGTGGCACCATGTCAGTGTGGTGAGGAGCTCAAACACATTACAGGAGTTGAGGCACAAAAGAACAACCATATTTACATTGTCTTGCGTGGTTGGGCTGAGGGGTCCGTTGTGACACTGCAGGGGAACCGAAGCTCCACCCCCTGTAGAGCTCTCATAAATAAGTCCTCCTCCTACTCCACCGGCTCATTCGCTCTCCAGCTGTCGATGAGGGGACATCCAGCTGTGAAGACAAGTAAGAAGCCGTGTGTCAGAGAACAGCCAACCTGATGAGGTCTGAGGGACCGAAACGCGTCGTTGGACAGCCACAAACATTTGGCCGTGTTTGCCACCACACTGCACACCCAGGAGTTTGGCGTTGTACGCCTTCGGGGTTCTCGGGGGGTTCTGCGACTGGTGTGGGCGTCGCCCGGGCGGGCTGCAGACGGACCGAGCACACCCTTACCCCAACCCTAATCCTAACCCCAAACCTAACCCGCCAGTGCCTCCAGTCCGTCTTTGGGTGGCGTTCTGCCGGTCGTGGGGCTTCCTGGGGACTCTGTTTGCGAGGGACGTGAGTGCAAGTGGCACCATGTCAGTGTGGTGAGGAGCTCAAACACATTACAGGAGTTGAGGCACAAAAGAACAACCATATTTACATTGTCTTGCGTGGTTGGGCTGAGGGGTCCGTTGTGACACTGCAGGGGAACCGAAGCTCCACCCCCTGTAGAGCTCTCATAAATAAGTCCTCCTCCTACTCCACCGGCTCATTCGCTCTCCAGCTGTCGATGAGGGGACATCCAGCTGTGAAGACAAGTAAGAAGCCGTGTGTCAGAGAACAGCCAACCTGATGAGGTCTGAGGGACCGAAACGCGTCGTTGGACAGCCACAAACATTTGGCCGTGTTTGCCACCACACTGCACACCCAGGAGTTTGGCGTTGTACGCCTTCGGGGTTCTCGGGGGGTTCTGCGACTGGTGTGGGCGTCGCCCGGGCGGGCTGCAGACGGACCGAGCACACCCTTACCCCAACCCTAATCCTAACCCCAAACCTAACCCGCCAGTGCCTCCAGTCCGTCTTTGGGTGGCGTTCTGCCGGTCGTGGGGCTTCCTGGGGACTCTGTTTGCGAGGGACGTGAGTGCAAGTGGCACCATGTCAGTGTGGTGAGGAGCTCAAACACATTACAGGAGTTGAGGCACAAAAGAACAACCATATTTACATTGTCTTGCGTGGTTGGGCTGAGGGGTCCGTTGTGACACTGCAGGGGAACCGAAGCTCCACCCCCTGTAGAGCTCTCATAAATAAGTCCTCCTCCTACTCCACCGGCTCATTCGCTCTCCAGCTGTCGATGAGGGGACATCCAGCTGTGAAGACAAGTAAGAAGCCGTGTGTCAGAGAACAGCCAACCTGATGAGGTCTGAGGGACCGAAACGCGTCGTTGGACAGCCACAAACATTTGGCCGTGTTTGCCACCACACTGCACACCCAGGAGTTTGGCGTTGTACGCCTTCGGGGTTCTCGGGGGGTTCTGCGACTGGTGTGGGCGTCGCCCGGGCGGGCTGCAGACGGACCGAGCACACCCTTACCCCAACCCTAATCCTAACCCCAAACCTAACCCGCCAGTGCCTCCAGTCCGTCTTTGGGTGGCGTTCTGCCGGTCGTGGGGCTTCCTGGGGACTCTGTTTGCGAGGGACGTGAGTGCAAGTGGCACCATGTCAGTGTGGTGAGGAGCTCAAACACATTACAGGAGTTGAGGCACAAAAGAACAACCATATTTACATTGTCTTGCGTGGTTGGGCTGAGGGGTCCGTTGTGACACTGCAGGGGAACCGAAGCTCCACCCCCTGTAGAGCTCTCATAAATAAGTCCTCCTCCTACTCCACCGGCTCATTCGCTCTCCAGCTGTCGATGAGGGGACATCCAGCTGTGAAGACAAGTAAGAAGCCGTGTGTCAGAGAACAGCCAACCTGATGAGGTCTGAGGGACCGAAACGCGTCGTTGGACAGCCACAAACATTTGGCCGTGTTTGCCACCACACTGCACACCCAGGAGTTTGGCGTTGTACGCCTTCGGGGTTCTCGGGGGGTTCTGCGACTGGTGTGGGCGTCGCCCGGGCGGGCTGCAGACGGACCGAGCACACCCTTACCCCAACCCTAATCCTAACCCCAAACCTAACCCGCCAGTGCCTCCAGTCCGTCTTTGGGTGGCGTTCTGCCGGTCGTGGGGCTTCCTGGGGACTCTGTTTGCGAGGGACGTGAGTGCAAGTGGCACCATGTCAGTGTGGTGAGGAGCTCAAACACATTACAGGAGTTGAGGCACAAAAGAACAACCATATTTACATTGTCTTGCGTGGTTGGGCTGAGGGGTCCGTTGTGACACTGCAGGGGAACCGAAGCTCCACCCCCTGTAGAGCTCTCATAAATAAGTCCTCCTCCTACTCCACCGGCTCATTCGCTCTCCAGCTGTCGATGAGGGGACATCCAGCTGTGAAGACAAGTAAGAAGCCGTGTGTCAGAGAACAGCCAACCTGATGAGGTCTGAGGGACCGAAACGCGTCGTTGGACAGCCACAAACATTTGGCCGTGTTTGCCACCACACTGCACACCCAGGAGTTTGGCGTTGTACGCCTTCGGGGTTCTCGGGGGGTTCTGCGACTGGTGTGGGCGTCGCCCGGGCGGGCTGCAGACGGACCGAGCACACCCTTACCCCAACCCTAATCCTAACCCCAAACCTAACCCGCCAGTGCCTCCAGTCCGTCTTTGGGTGGCGTTCTGCCGGTCGTGGGGCTTCCTGGGGACTCTGTTTGCGAGGGACGTGAGTGCAAGTGGCACCATGTCAGTGTGGTGAGGAGCTCAAACACATTACAGGAGTTGAGGCACAAAAGAACAACCATATTTACATTGTCTTGCGTGGTTGGGCTGAGGGGTCCGTTGTGACACTGCAGGGGAACCGAAGCTCCACCCCCTGTAGAGCTCTCATAAATAAGTCCTCCTCCTACTCCACCGGCTCATTCGCTCTCCAGCTGTCGATGAGGGGACATCCAGCTGTGAAGACAAGTAAGAAGCCGTGTGTCAGAGAACAGCCAACCTGATGAGGTCTGAGGGACCGAAACGCGTCGTTGGACAGCCACAAACATTTGGCCGTGTTTGCCACCACACTGCACACCCAGGAGTTTGGCGTTGTACGCCTTCGGGGTTCTCGGGGGGTTCTGCGACTGGTGTGGGCGTCGCCCGGGCGGGCTGCAGACGGACCGAGCACACCCTTACCCCAACCCTAATCCTAACCCCAAACCTAACCCGCCAGTGCCTCCAGTCCGTCTTTGGGTGGCGTTCTGCCGGTCGTGGGGCTTCCTGGGGACTCTGTTTGCGAGGGACGTGAGTGCAAGTGGCACCATGTCAGTGTGGTGAGGAGCTCAAACACATTACAGGAGTTGAGGCACAAAAGAACAACCATATTTACATTGTCTTGCGTGGTTGGGCTGAGGGGTCCGTTGTGACACTGCAGGGGAACCGAAGCTCCACCCCCTGTAGAGCTCTCATAAATAAGTCCTCCTCCTACTCCACCGGCTCATTCGCTCTCCAGCTGTCGATGAGGGGACATCCAGCTGTGAAGACAAGTAAGAAGCCGTGTGTCAGAGAACAGCCAACCTGATGAGGTCTGAGGGACCGAAACGCGTCGTTGGACAGCCACAAACATTTGGCCGTGTTTGCCACCACACTGCACACCCAGGAGTTTGGCGTTGTACGCCTTCGGGGTTCTCGGGGGGTTCTGCGACTGGTGTGGGCGTCGCCCGGGCGGGCTGCAGACGGACCGAGCACACCCTTACCCCAACCCTAATCCTAACCCCAAACCTAACCCGCCAGTGCCTCCAGTCCGTCTTTGGGTGGCGTTCTGCCGGTCGTGGGGCTTCCTGGGGACTCTGTTTGCGAGGGACGTGAGTGCAAGTGGCACCATGTCAGTGTGGTGAGGAGCTCAAACACATTACAGGAGTTGAGGCACAAAAGAACAACCATATTTACATTGTCTTGCGTGGTTGGGCTGAGGGGTCCGTTGTGACACTGCAGGGGAACCGAAGCTCCACCCCCTGTAGAGCTCTCATAAATAAGTCCTCCTCCTACTCCACCGGCTCATTCGCTCTCCAGCTGTCGATGAGGGGACATCCAGCTGTGAAGACAAGTAAGAAGCCGTGTGTCAGAGAACAGCCAACCTGATGAGGTCTGAGGGACCGAAACGCGTCGTTGGACAGCCACAAACATTTGGCCGTGTTTGCCACCACACTGCACACCCAGGAGTTTGGCGTTGTACGCCTTCGGGGTTCTCGGGGGGTTCTGCGACTGGTGTGGGCGTCGCCCGGGCGGGCTGCAGACGGACCGAGCACACCCTTACCCCAACCCTAATCCTAACCCCAAACCTAACCCGCCAGTGCCTCCAGTCCGTCTTTGGGTGGCGTTCTGCCGGTCGTGGGGCTTCCTGGGGACTCTGTTTGCGAGGGACGTGAGTGCAAGTGGCACCATGTCAGTGTGGTGAGGAGCTCAAACACATTACAGGAGTTGAGGCACAAAAGAACAACCATATTTACATTGTCTTGCGTGGTTGGGCTGAGGGGTCCGTTGTGACACTGCAGGGGAACCGAAGCTCCACCCCCTGTAGAGCTCTCATAAATAAGTCCTCCTCCTACTCCACCGGCTCATTCGCTCTCCAGCTGTCGATGAGGGGACATCCAGCTGTGAAGACAAGTAAGAAGCCGTGTGTCAGAGAACAGCCAACCTGATGAGGTCTGAGGGACCGAAACGCGTCGTTGGACAGCCACAAACATTTGGCCGTGTTTGCCACCACACTGCACACCCAGGAGTTTGGCGTTGTACGCCTTCGGGGTTCTCGGGGGGTTCTGCGACTGGTGTGGGCGTCGCCCGGGCGGGCTGCAGACGGACCGAGCACACCCTTACCCCAACCCTAATCCTAACCCCAAACCTAACCCGCCAGTGCCTCCAGTCCGTCTTTGGGTGGCGTTCTGCCGGTCGTGGGGCTTCCTGGGGACTCTGTTTGCGAGGGACGTGAGTGCAAGTGGCACCATGTCAGTGTGGTGAGGAGCTCAAACACATTACAGGAGTTGAGGCACAAAAGAACAACCATATTTACATTGTCTTGCGTGGTTGGGCTGAGGGGTCCGTTGTGACACTGCAGGGGAACCGAAGCTCCACCCCTGTAGAGCTCTCATAAATAAGTCCTCCTCCTACTCCACCGGCTCATTCGCTCTCCAGCTGTCGATGAGGGGACATCCAGCTGTGAAGACAAGTAAGAAGCCGTGTGTTAGAGAACAGCCAACCTGATGAGGTCTGAGGGACCGAAACGCGTCGTTGGACAGCCACAAACATTTGGCCGTGTTTGCCACCACACTGCACACCCAGGAGTTTGGCGTTGTACGCCTTCGGGGTTCTCGGGGGGTTCTGCGACTGGTGTGGGCGTCGCCCGGGCGGGCTGCAGACGGACCGAGCACACCCTTACCCCAACCCTAATCCTAACCCCAAACCTAACCCGCCAGTGCCTCCAGTCCGTCTTTGGGTGGCGTTCTGCCGGTCGTGGGGCTTCCTGGGGACTCTGTTTGCGAGGGACGTGAGTGCAAGTGGCACCATGTCAGTGTGGTGAGGAGCTCAAACACATTACAGGAGTTGAGGCACAAAAGAACAACCATATTTACATTGTCTTGCGTGGTTGGGCTGAGGGGTCCGTTGTGACACTGCAGGGGAACCGAAGCTCCACCCCTGTAGAGCTCTCATAAATAAGTCCTCCTCCTACTCCACCGGCTCATTCGCTCTCCAGCTGTCGATGAGGGGACATCCAGCTGTGAAGACAAGTAAGAAGCCGTGTGTTAGAGAACAGCCAACCTGATGAGGTCTGAGGGACCGAAACGCGTCGTTGGACAGCCACAAACATTTGGCCGTGTTTGCCACCACACTGCACACCCAGGAGTTTGGCGTTGTACGCCTTCGGGGTTCTCGGGGGGTTCTGCGACTGGTGTGGGCGTCGCCCGGGCGGGCTGCAGACGGACCGAGCACACCCTTACCCCAACCCTAATCCTAACCCCAAACCTAACCCGCCAGTGCCTCCAGTCCGTCTTTGGGTGGCGTTCTGCCGGTCGTGGGGCTTCCTGGGGACTCTGTTTGCGAGGGACGTGAGTGCAAGTGGCACCATGTCAGTGTGGTGAGGAGCTCAAACACATTACAGGAGTTGAGGCACAAAAGAACAACCATATTTACATTGTCTTGCGTGGTTGGGCTGAGGGGTCCGTTGTGACACTGCAGGGGAACCGAAGCTCCACCCCTGTAGAGCTCTCATAAATAAGTCCTCCTCCTACTCCACCGGCTCATTCGCTCTCCAGCTGTCGATGAGGGGACATCCAGCTGTGAAGACAAGTAAGAAGCCGTGTGTTAGAGAACAGCCAACCTGATGAGGTCTGAGGGACCGAAACGCGTCGTTGGACAGCCACAAACATTTGGCCGTGTTTGCCACCACACTGCACACCCAGGAGTTTGGCGTTGTACGCCTTCGGGGTTCTCGGGGGGTTCTGCGACTGGTGTGGGCGTCGCCCGGGCGGGCTGCAGACGGACCGAGCACACCCTTACCCCAACCCTAATCCTAACCCCAAACCTAACCCGCCAGTGCCTCCAGTCCGTCTTTGGGTGGCGTTCTGCCGGTCGTGGGGCTTCCTGGGGACTCTGTTTGCGAGGGACGTGAGTGCAAGTGGCACCATGTCAGTGTGGTGAGGAGCTCAAACACATTACAGGAGTTGAGGCACAAAAGAACAACCATATTTACATTGTCTTGCGTGGTTGGGCTGAGGGGTCCGTTGTGACACTGCAGGGGAACCGAAGCTCCACCCCTGTAGAGCTCTCATAAATAAGTCCTCCTCCTACTCCACCGGCTCATTCGCTCTCCAGCTGTCGATGAGGGGACATCCAGCTGTGAAGACAAGTAAGAAGCCGTGTGTTAGAGAACAGCCAACCTGATGAGGTCTGAGGGACCGAAACGCGTCGTTGGACAGCCACAAACATTTGGCCGTGTTTGCCACCACACTGCACACCCAGGAGTTTGGCGTTGTACGCCTTCGGGGTTCTCGGGGGGTTCTGCGACTGGTGTGGGCGTCGCCCGGGCGGGCTGCAGACGGACCGAGCACACCCTTACCCCAACCCTAATCCTAACCCCAAACCTAACCCGCCAGTGCCTCCAGTCCGTCTTTGGGTGGCGTTCTGCCGGTCGTGGGGCTTCCTGGGGACTCTGTTTGCGAGGGACGTGAGTGCAAGTGGCACCATGTCAGTGTGGTGAGGAGCTCAAACACATTACAGGAGTTGAGGCACAAAAGAACAACCATATTTACATTGTCTTGCGTGGTTGGGCTGAGGGGTCCGTTGTGACACTGCAGGGGAACCGAAGCTCCACCCCTGTAGAGCTCTCATAAATAAGTCCTCCTCCTACTCCACCGGCTCATTCGCTCTCCAGCTGTCGATGAGGGGACATCCAGCTGTGAAGACAAGTAAGAAGCCGTGTGTTAGAGAACAGCCAACCTGATGAGGTCTGAGGGACCGAAACGCGTCGTTGGACAGCCACAAACATTTGGCCGTGTTTGCCACCACACTGCACACCCAGGAGTTTGGCGTTGTACGCCTTCGGGGTTCTCGGGGGGTTCTGCGACTGGTGTGGGCGTCGCCCGGGCGGGCTGCAGACGGACCGAGCACACCCTTACCCCAACCCTAATCCTAACCCCAAACCTAACCCGCCAGTGCCTCCAGTCCGTCTTTGGGTGGCGTTCTGCCGGTCGTGGGGCTTCCTGGGGACTCTGTTTGCGAGGGACGTGAGTGCAAGTGGCACCATGTCAGTGTGGTGAGGAGCTCAAACACATTACAGGAGTTGAGGCACAAAAGAACAACCATATTTACATTGTCTTGCGTGGTTGGGCTGAGGGGTCCGTTGTGACACTGCAGGGGAACCGAAGCTCCACCCCTGTAGAGCTCTCATAAATAAGTCCTCCTCCTACTCCACCGGCTCATTCGCTCTCCAGCTGTCGATGAGGGGACATCCAGCTGTGAAGACAAGTAAGAAGCCGTGTGTTAGAGAACAGCCAACCTGATGAGGTCTGAGGGACCGAAACGCGTCGTTGGACAGCCACAAACATTTGGCCGTGTTTGCCACCACACTGCACACCCAGGAGTTTGGCGTTGTACGCCTTCGGGGTTCTCGGGGGGTTCTGCGACTGGTGTGGGCGTCGCCCGGGCGGGCTGCAGACGGACCGAGCACACCCTTACCCCAACCCTAATCCTAACCCCAAACCTAACCCGCCAGTGCCTCCAGTCCGTCTTTGGGTGGCGTTCTGCCGGTCGTGGGGCTTCCTGGGGACTCTGTTTGCGAGGGACGTGAGTGCAAGTGGCACCATGTCAGTGTGGTGAGGAGCTCAAACACATTACAGGAGTTGAGGCACAAAAGAACAACCATATTTACATTGTCTTGCGTGGTTGGGCTGAGGGGTCCGTTGTGACACTGCAGGGGAACCGAAGCTCCACCCCTGTAGAGCTCTCATAAATAAGTCCTCCTCCTACTCCACCGGCTCATTCGCTCTCCAGCTGTCGATGAGGGGACATCCAGCTGTGAAGACAAGTAAGAAGCCGTGTGTTAGAGAACAGCCAACCTGATGAGGTCTGAGGGACCGAAACGCGTCGTTGGACAGCCACAAACATTTGGCCGTGTTTGCCACCACACTGCACACCCAGGAGTTTGGCGTTGTACGCCTTCGGGGTTCTCGGGGGGTTCTGCGACTGGTGTGGGCGTCGCCCGGGCGGGCTGCAGACGGACCGAGCACACCCTTACCCCAACCCTAATCCTAACCCCAAACCTAACCCTAACCCTAACCCTAACCCTAACCCTAACCCTAACCCTAAACCCTAACCCTAACCCTAACCCTAACCCTAACCCTAACCCTAACCCTAACCCTAACCCTAATAAGAAAATAAACCATATACATGGTCAATGCTGTCACTGGGTGCCAATTATTGCTGCATGGATTATTTTAGCTGAGCAGTTTGCATCGCTTAAAACTTTTCTGTTTATTTTTCGCCAGCTACGACTCCACCTTACTCTCAGCAGCCAATCAGCCTCAGTCTACAGCCAACCATCGAACGAGCAACATCTCTCTCATTGCACACTAGCCGACGCTTTTATTTCCTATTTTACATTCAGACAAGTCTCAGCCTGAAGAAGGCACATTCGTGCCGAAACGTTAATCCCAATGCCGAAATCTTCATCCCCCTCCTCAACTTTTCCGACAATTTGCCCGAGGAACATAAGGACAACCTCCGGCAAATTAATAGTTATATTCACAAAAACTACCATTACATCCCAGCACTCACCAGCGACCAGTTCGCAACCGGTAGGGACAATATACATTGGACCGATACCACTGCCAGGAATATGCTGAAGCATTGGCTTCAGCATTTAAACCTGGCGTCCCCAAAAACCCGACCTGTCGGGGGGGCCACACCAGCACAAACAACACCACCACAAACACAAACAAAAACATTGTAAATCTGTCCAAAAAATTCATACTTACCTCGTCGCAGCGCTCCCTCCTCGACAAAGGCCTCAGCTTCGTTCCGTCCACCAGCCTCAGTTCCGAGTGGCACCACCAGGTCAAATTTGACCTACAGGAATACCACAGGGGGGTCAAATTAGCGGTGTTTTACGAGAAACAGGGGTCCCTCGTACCGCGACCTTTCACCCCGAGGTCTCAATGGGAGCCCTCACCTGGTCTGCTGCCGCCGGAGGTCCACGCGCTGGTCTCGGCGGACGAGCACCCATCGCTCCTCTCGGGTTGCGCCCTCGCGGTTGCGCCCAATCTCACACGGGCAGAAGCTGAGGCCTTGCAGAGTCTGAAAAACAACAAAAACATAGTCATTAAACCGGCAGACAAGGGAAGCGCAGTGGTCATCTTAGACAGGGCTCAATACATCTGGGAGGGCACCAGACAACTAAGCGACACCACCTACTATTCCCCATTGGCCACACCTATTTACCCCGACACTGCCCCTATGGTACAAAAAATAGTCAACAATTTAATAAACAAAAGATTCATTAACCACAAACAGCACACCTACCTCTTGGGGGAATCGGACCCCCGCCCCCGCAGGTTCTACTTACTGCCAAAAATACACAAAGAACCGCACAAGTGGAGCCGACCACATGAAATCCCCCCGGGCAGGCCTATCGTGTCAGACTGTGGTAGCGAGACTTATAGAACAGCAGAATTTATTGACTATTACTTGACCCCACTCTCCATCAAACACGCTAGCTACCTCAAAGACACATACGACTTTATTGACAAAATTAAAAATTTAGATATTCCCCAAGAGGCCATTTTGTTCACCATAGATATAGATAGTTTATACACCAATATTGACATTGACCAGGGCATCCAAGCCGTAAAAAACATTTTTGTTAAATATCGAGACGTTAGCAGGCCGGAGAAAGAACTCCTCCAGCTTCTCGATATCAACCTCAGGAGGAATGACTTCGAATTCAACGGGAAGTTCTTCCTCCAAATCAAAGGGACGGCCATGGGGAAGAAGTTCGCTCCGGCTTACGCTAATATTTTCATGGCGGAATGGGAGATTTCTGCCCTGGCGGCCTGCCCAATTCAGCCCCTCCACTATCTACGATATCTCGACGATATCTGGGGTGTTTGGGATCACTCCGTGGAGGAGTTTGAGGTGTTCCGCCACACCCTCAATACACACAATCCGAGCATTACCATCAAGTCCACCACCAGCCCCACCTCGGTGGACTTTTTGGATACCACCACCTTCAAAGGTCCAACATTCTGCTCCACCCATCACCTTGACATAAAAGTTTTCTTCAAACAAACAGACACCCATGCCCTCCTCCATAAGACCAGTTTCCACCCCCGACACACGTACGCGGGACTGGTGAAATCACAGTTGTTGAGGTTCCACCGAATCTGCACCAGGGAGGAGGACTTCATCACGGCCACTGGAACCCTGTTCTGTGCCCTGAGGATGAGGGGGTATTCTAGAACCTTCCTCAGGAGACAGTTCAGGTGCTTCCTTGACCCTAAAAAGCCCCCCCTCGGTGAGTCCATGATCCCATTCATCACCACATTCTCACCTGCGGCGACACAGGTGTCCAGAATGGTGAAACAAAATTTCAGGGATTTTGTGGACAAAAGCGGGAGACTGAAACAGCACTATTTGGTCTCAGCTTACCGCAAGAATCCTAGCCTGGGGGATTTGCTAGTTAGAGCTCGGGTCCCCTCCCTTAGAGATCCGCCCCCCACTCGAAGCAATGCTCCCTTTCAGCATATCCCCTGGCTGATCAACAAACACAATGGCAAGGTCTTCCGACCGCTGTGCAGAGGGGACGGCCACACTAAGAATTGTGTGTATGTCATCCTCTGCCAGCGCTGCCAAGTCATGTATGTTGGCGAAACGGGTAACACAATGGCCACCCGTTTTCGCCAACACAAATACAATATTATCCGGCGGAAGAACACATCCACCCACCTAGTGCAACACTTCGTCCGGCACGGGTGGGCTTCCGTCCGGGCGTGCGTGATCCAGGCCGACTCCAAGTGGAGTGTAGGCCAACGCAGGGGGACTGAACGCTCCTGGATCACAAAACTGGGCACCCGCTATCCGGGGGGCCTCAATGAGGCGTGAGTGCGAGCCCGCTGGGCCATAGATGGACCGTGCACACCCTTCTTATATTCTTTTTTACACTCTTTTATCGCCCTTCCCCCACCCCTTACCCTAACCCTAACCCACTCTCCTTTTTCACTCCTAAAACCTACCCGTCTCTCTTTTCTTTACACCTAACACCTACCCATCTCTCCTTCTCTTTATACCTAACCCTAACTCCTAACTCTAACCCTAACCCCAACCCCAACCCCAACCCTAACCCTAACCCTAACCCTAACCCTAACCCTAACACCGGGAATGACCAAAAGGCACCCAGAAGTGAACCATCAAAAGTGGGTGACAATTTGAGAAAAAGTTGGAAAAAAGGTCCGAAATTGATTAAAAATCCTACCCAGGATGGAGTTCCAGAAGCCCCGCAGCGAGCTGCACGAGCCGCAGGAACACCGGGAATGACCAAAAGGCACCCAGAAGTGAACCATCAAAAGTGGGGGACAATTTGAGAAAAAGTTGGAAAAAAGGTCCGAAATTGATTAAAAATCCTACCCAGGATGGAGTTCCAGAAGTCCCGCAGCGAGCTGCACGAGCCGCAGGAACACCGGGAATGACCAAAAGGCACCCAGAAGTGAACCATCAAAAGTGGGGGACAATTTGAGAAAAAGTTGGAAAAAAGGTCCGAAATTGATTAAAAATCCTACCCAGGATGGAGTTCCAGAAGTCCCGCAGCGAGCTGCACGAGCCGCAGGAATACCGGGAATGACCAAAAGGCACCCAGAAGTGAACCAGCGAAAGTGGGGGAAAAATGGAGGAAAAGGAGGAAAAAGTACCAAATTGTTTAAAAATCCTACCAGGATGGAGTTCCAGAAGCCCCGCAGCGAGCTGCCCGAGCCGCGGGAACACCGGGAATGACCAAAAGATACCCAGGAGTGAACCATCCAAAGTGGGGACAATTTGAGAAAAAGTTGGAAAAAAGGTCCGAAATTGTTTAAAAATCCTACCCAGGATGGAGTTCCAGAAGCCCCGCAGCGAGCTGCACGAGCCGCGGGAACACCGGGAATGACCAAAAGGCACCCAGAAGTGAACCAGCGAAAGTGGGGGAAAAATGGAGGAAAAGGAGGAAAAAGTGCCAAATTGTTTAAAAATCCTACCCAGGATGGAGTTCCAGAAGTCCCGCAGCGAGCTGCACGAGCCGCAGGAACACCGGGAATGACCAAAAGGCACCCAGAAGTGAACCATCAAAAGTGGGTGACAATTTGAGAAAAAGTTGGAAAAAAGGTCCGAAATTGATTAAAAATCCTACCCAGGATGGAGTTCCAGAAGCCCCGCAGCGAACTGCACGAGCCGCAGGAACACCGGGAATGACCAAAAGGCACCCAGAAGTAAACCATCAAAAGTGGGGGACAATTTGAGAAAATGTTGGAAAAAGGTCCGAAATTGATTAAAAATCCTACCCAGGATGGAGTTCCAGAAGCCCCGCAGCGAGCTGCACGAGCCGCAGGAACATCGGGAATGACCAAAAGGCACCCAGAAGTGAACCATCAAAAGTGGGGGACAATTTGAGAAAAAGTTGGAAAAAAGGTCCGAAATTGATTAAAAATCCTACCCAGGATGGAGTTCCAGAAGTCCCGCAGCGAGCTGCACGAGCCGCAGGAACACCGGGAATGACCAAAAGGCACCCAGAAGTGAACCATCAAAAGTGGGGGACAATTTGAGAAAAAGTTGGAAAAAAGGTCCGAAATTGATTAAAAATCCTACCCAGGATGGAGTTCCAGAAGTCCCGCAGCGAGCTGCACGAGCCGCAGGAATACCGGGAATGACCAAAAGGCACCCAGAAGTGAACCAGCGAAAGTGGGGGAAAAATGGAGGAAAAGGAGGAAAAAGTACCAAATTGTTTAAAAATCCTACCAGGATGGAGTTCCAGAAGCCCCGCAGCGAGCTGCCCGAGCCGCGGGAACACCGGGAATGACCAAAAGATACCCAGGAGTGAACCATCCAAAGTGGGGTACAATTTGAGAAAAAGTTGGAAAAAGGTCCGAAATTGTTTAAAAATCCTACCCAGGATGGAGTTCCAGAAGCCCCGCAGCGAGCTGCCCGAGCCGCGGGAACACCGGGAATGACCAAAAGGCACCCAGAAGTGAACCAGCGAAAGTGGGGGAAAAATGGAGGAAAAGGAGGAAAAAGTACCAAATTGTTTAAAAATCCTACCCAGGATGGAGTTCCACAAGTCCCGCAGCGAGCTGCACGAGCCGCAGGAACACCGGGAATGACCAAAAGGCACCCAGAAGTGAACCAGCGAAAGTGGGGGAAAAATGGAGGAAAAGGAGGAAAAAGTACCAAATTGTTTAAAAATCCTACCCAGGATGGAGTTCCACAAGTGCCGCAGCGAGCTGCACGAGCCGCAGGAACACCGGGAATGACCAAAAGGCACCCAGAAGTGAACCATCAAAAGTGGGGGACAATTTGAGAAAAAGTTGGAAAAAGGTCCGAAATTGATTAAAAATCCTACCCAGGATGGAGTTCCAGAAGCCCCGCAGCGAGCTGCCCGAGCCGCGGGAACACCAGGAATGACCAAAAGGCACCCAGAAGTGAACCAGCGAAAGTGGGGGAAAAATGGAGGAAAAGGAGGAAAAAGTACCAAATTGTTTAAAAATCCTACCCAGGATGGAGTTCCACAAGTACCGCAAAGAGCTGCACGAGCCGCAGGAACACCGGGAATGACCAAAAGGCACCCAGAAGTGAACCATCAAAAGTGGGGGACAATTTGAGAAAAAGTTGGAAAAAGTGCCAAATTGTTTAAAAATCCTACCCAGGATGGAGTTCCACAAGTCCCGCAGCGAGCTGCCCGAGCCGCGGGAACACCGGGAATGACCAAAAGGCACCCAGAAGTGAACCAGCGAAAGTGGGGGACAATTTGAGAAAAAGTTGGAAAAAGGTCCGAAATTGATTAAAAATCCTACCCAGGATGGAGTTCCAGAAGCCCCGCAGCGAGCTGCACGAGCCGCAGGAACACCGGGAATGACCAAAAGGCACCCAGGAGTGAACCAGCCAAAGTGGGGGACAATTTGAGAAAAAGTTGGAAAAAGGTCCGAAATTGTTTAAAAATCCTACCCAGGATGGAGTTCCAGAAGCCCCGCAGCGAGCTGCACGAGCCGCAGGAACACCGGGAATGACCAAAAGGCACCCAGAAGTGAACCAGCGAAAGTGGGGGAAAAATGGAGGAAAAGGAGGAAAAAGTACCAAATTGTTTAAAAATCCTACCCAGGATGGAGTTCCAGAAGTCCCGCAGCGAGCTGCACGAGCCGCGGGAACACCGGGAATGACCAAAAGGCACCCAGGAGTGAACCAGCCAAAGTGGGGGACAATTTGAGAAAAAGTTGGAAAAAGGTCAGAAATTGTTTAAAAATCCTACCCAGGATGGAATTCCAGAAGCCCCGCAGCGAGCTGCGCGAGCTCCGGGACCCCCGGGAATGACCAAAAGACACCCAGGAGTGGACCATCGAAAGTGGGAGGGAAATGGAGGGAAAGTCGGAAAAAGGTCCAAAATGGGTTGAAAATCATATGATCCCACCCAGGGTAGAGTTCCACAAGTCCCGCAGCGAGCTGCACGAGCCGCAGGAACACCGGGAATGACCGAAAGGCACCCAGAAGTGAACCAGCGAAAGTGGGGGAAAAATGGACGAGAAGGAGGAAAAATTACCAAATTGTTTAAAAATCCTACCCAGGATGGAGTTCCACAAGTCCCGCAGCGAGCTGCCCGAGCCGCAGGAACACCGGGAATGACCAAAAGGCACCCAGAAGTGAACCAGCGAAAGTGGGGGAAAAATGGAGGAGAAGGAGGAAAAAGTACCAAATTGTTTAAAAATCCTACCCAGGATGGAGTTCCAGAAGTCCCGCAGCGAGCTGCACGAGCCGCAGGAACACCGGGAATGACCGAAAGGCACCCAGAAGTGAACCAGCGAAAGTGGGGGAAAAATGGACGAGAAGGAGGAAAAATTACCAAATTGTTTAAAAATCCTACCCAGGATGGAGTTCCACAAGTCCCGCAGCGAGCTGCCCGAGCCGCAGGAACACCGGGAATGACCAAAAGGCACCCAGAAGTGAACCAGCGAAAGTGGGGGAAAAATGGAGGAGAAGGAGGAAAAAGTACCAAATTGTTTAAAAATCCTACCCAGGATGGAGTTCCAGAAGTCCCGCAGCGAGCTGCACGAGCCGCAGGAACACCGGGAATGACCGAAAGGCACCCAGAAGTGAACCAGCGAAAGTGGGGGAAAAATGGACGAGAAGGAGGAAAAAGTACCAAATTGTTTAAAAATCCTACCCAGGATGGAGTTCCACAAGTCCCGCAGCGAGCTGCCCGAGCCGCAGGAACACCGGGAATGACCAAAAGGCACCCAGAAGTGAACCAGCGAAAGTGGGGGAAAAATGGAGGAGAAGGAGGAAAAAGTACCAAATTGTTTAAAAATCCTACCCAGGATGGAGTTCCAGAAGTCCCGCAGCGAGCTGCACGAGCCGCAGGAACACCGGGAATGACCAAAAGGCACCCAGAAGTGAACCATCAAAAGTGGGGGACAATTTGAGAAAAAGTTGGAAAAAGGTCCGAAATTGATTAAAAATCCTACCCAGGATGGAGTTCCGGAAGCCCCGCAGCGAGCTGCGCGAGCCCTGGGACCCCCGGGAATGACCAAAAGACACCCAGGAGTGGACCATCGAAAGTGGGAGGGAAATGGAGGGAAAGTCGGAAAAAGGTCCAAAATGGGTTGAAAATCATATGATCCCACCCAGGGTAGAAGTTCCACAAGTCCCGCAGCGAGCTGCACGAGCCGCAGGAACACCGGGAATGACCGAAAGGCACCCAGAAGTGAACCAGCGAAAGTGGGGGAAAAATGGAGGAAAAGGAGGAAAAAGTACCAAATTGTTTAAAAATCCTACCCAGGATGGAGTTCCAGAAGTCCCGCAGTGAGCTGCCCGAGCCGCGGGAACACCGGGAATGACCAAAAGGTCCCCAGAAGTGAACCATCGAGAGTGGGGGACAATTTGAGAAAAAGTTGGAAAAAGGTCCGAAATTGATTAAAAATCCTACCCAGGATGGAGTTCCAGAAACCCCGCAGCGAGCTGCCCGAGCCGCGGGAACACCGGGAATGACCAAAAGGCACCCAGAAGTGAACCATCAAAAGTGGGGGACAATTTGAGAAAAAGTTGGAAAAAAGGTCCGAAATTGATTAAAAATCCTACCCAGGATGGAGTTCCAGAAGTCCCGCAGCGAGCTGCACGAGCCGCAGGAACACCGGGAATGACCAAAAGGCACCCAGAAGTGAACCATCAAAAGTGGGGGACAATTTGAGAAAAAGTTGGAAAAAGGTCCGAAATTGTTTAAAAATCCTACCCAGGATGGAGTTCCAGAAGCCCCGCAGCGAGCTGCACGAGCCGCAGGAACACCGGGAATGACCAAAAGGCACCCAGAAGTGAACCAGCGAAAGTGGGGGAAAAATGGAGGAAAAGGAGGAAAAAGTACCAAATTGTTTAAAAATCCTACCCAGGATGGAGTTCCAGAAGCCCCGCAGCGAGCTGCGCGAGCTCCGGGACCCCCGGGAATGACCAAAAGACACCCAGGAGTGGACCATCGAAAGTGGGAGGGAAATGGAGGGAAAGTCGGAAAAAGGTCCAAAATGGGTTGAAAATCATATGATCCCACCCAGGGTAGAGTTCCACAAGTCCCGCAGCGAGCTGCACGAGCCGCAGGAACACCGGGAATGACCGAAAGGCACCCAGAAGTGAACCAGCGAAAGTGGGGGAAAAATGGACGAGAAGGAGGAAAAAGTACCAAATTGTTTAAAAATCCTACCCAGGATGGAGTTCCACAAGTCCCGCAGCGAGCTGCCCGAGCCGCAGGAACACCGGGAATGACCAAAAGGCACCCAGAAGTGAACCAGCGAAAGTGGGGGAAAAATGGAGGAGAAGGAGGAAAAAGTACCAAATTGTTTAAAAATCCTACCCAGGATGGAGTTCCAGAAGTCCCGCAGCGAGCTGCACGAGCCGCAGGAACACCGGGAATGACCGAAAGGCACCCAGAAGTGAACCAGCGAAAGTGGGGGAAAAATGGACGAGAAGGAGGAAAAAGTACCAAATTGTTTAAAAATCCTACCCAGGATGGAGTTCCACAAGTCCCGCAGCGAGCTGCCCGAGCCGCAGGAACACCGGGAATGACCAAAAGGCACCCAGAAGTGAACCAGCGAAAGTGGGGGAAAAATGGAGGAGAAGGAGGAAAAAGTACCAAATTGTTTAAAAATCCTACCCAGGATGGAGTTCCAGAAGTCCCGCAGCGAGCTGCACGAGCCGCAGGAACACCGGGAATGACCAAAAGGCACCCAGAAGTGAACCATCAAAAGTGGGGGACAATTTGAGAAAAAGTTGGAAAAAGGTCCGAAATTGATTAAAAATCCTACCCAGGATGGAGTTCCAGAAGCCCCGCAGCGAGCTGCGCGAGCCCTGGGACCCCCGGGAATGACCAAAAGACACCCAGGAGTGGACCATCGAAAGTGGGAGGGAAATGGAGGGAAAGTCGGAAAAAGGTCCAAAATGGGTTGAAAATCATATGATCCCACCCAGGGTAGAAGTTCCACAAGTCCCGCAGCGAGCTGCACGAGCCGCAGGAACACCGGGAATGACCGAAAGGCACCCAGAAGTGAACCAGCGAAAGTGGGGGAAAAATGGAGGAGAAGGAGGAAAAAGTACCAAATTGTTTAAAAATCCTACCCAGGATGGAGTTCCAGAAGTCCCGCAGCGAGCTGCACGAGCCGCAGGAACACCGGGAATGACCAAAAGGCACCCAGAAGTGAACCATCAAAAGTGGGGGACAATTTGAGAAAAAGTTGGAAAAAGGTCCGAAATTGATTAAAAATCCTACCCAGGATGGAGTTCCAGAAGCCCCGCAGCGAGCTGCGCGAGCCCTGGGACCCCCGGGAATGACCAAAAGACACCCAGGAGTGGACCATCGAAAGTGGGAGGGAAATGGAGGGAAAGTCGGAAAAAGGTCCAAAATGGGTTGAAAATCATATGATCCCACCCAGGGTAGAGTTCCACAAGTCCCGCAGCGAGCTGCACGAGCCGCAGGAACACCGGGAATGACCGAAAGGCACCCAGAAGTGAACCAGCGAAAGTGGGGGAAAAATGGAGGAGAAGGAGGAAAAAGTACCAAATTGTTTAAAAATCCTACCCAGGATGGAGTTCCAGAAGTCCCGCAGCGAGCTGCACGAGCCGCAGGAACACCGGGAATGACCAAAAGGCACCCAGAAGTGAACCATCAAAAGTGGGGGACAATTTGAGAAAATGTTGGAAAAAGGTCCAAAATTGTTTAAAAATCCTACCCAGGATGGAGTTCCAGAAGCCCCGCAGCGAGCTGCCCGAGCCGCGGGAACACCGGGAATGACCAAAAGGCACCCAGAAGTGAACCAGCGAAAGTGGGGGAAAAATGGAGGAAAAGGAGGAAAAAGTGCCAAATTGTTTAAAAATCCTACCCAGGATGGAGTTCCAGAAGTCCCGCAGCGAGCTGCACGAGCCGCAGGAACACCGGGAATGACCAAAAGGCACCCAGAAGTGAACCAGCGAAAGTGGGGGGAAAATGGAGGAAAAGGAGGAAAAAGTACCAAATTGTTTAAAAATCCTACCCAGGATGGAGTTCCACAAGTCCCGCAGCGAGCTGCACGAGCCGCAGGAACACCGGGAATGACCAAAAGGCACCCAGAAGTGAACCAGCGAAAGTGGGGGAAAAATGGAGGAAAAGGAGGAAAAAGTACCAAATTGTTTAAAAATCCTACCCAGGATGGAGTTCCAGAAGTCCCGCAGTGAGCTGCCCGAGCCGCGGGAACACCGGGAATGACCAAAAGGTCCCCAGAAGTGAACCATCGAGAGTGGGGGACAATTTGAGAAAAAGTTGGAAAAAGGTCCGAAATTGATTAAAAATCCTACCCAGGATGGAGTTCCAGAAACCCCGCAGCGAGCTGCCCGAGCCGCGGGAACACCGGGAATGACCAAAAGGCACCCAGAAGTGAACCAGCGAAAGTGGGGGAAAAATGGAGGAAAAGGAGGAAAAAGTGCCAAATTGTTTAAAAATCCTACCCAGGATGGAGTTCCAGAAGTCCCGCAGCGAGCTGCACGAGCCGCAGGAACACCGGGAATGACCAAAAGGCACCCAGAAGTGAACCATCAAAAGTGGGGGACAATTTGAGAAAAAGTTGGAAAAAAGGTCCGAAATTGATTAAAAATCCTACCCAGGATGGAGTTCCAGAAGTCCCGCAGCGAGCTGCACGAGCCGCAGGAACACCGGGAATGACCAAAAGGCACCCAGAAGTGAACCAGCGAAAGTGGGGGAAAAATGGAGGAAAAGGAGGAAAAAGTGCCAAATTGTTTAAAAATCCTACCCAGGATGGAGTTCCAGAAGTCCCGCAGCGAGCTGCACGAGCCGCAGGAACACCGGGAATGACCAAAAGGCACCCAGAAGTGAACCATCAAAAGTGGGTGACAATTTGAGAAAAAGTTGGAAAAAAGGTCCGAAATTGATTAAAAATCCTACCCAGGATGGAGTTCCAGAAGCCCCGCAGCGAGCTGCACGAGCCGCAGGAACACCGGGAATGACCAAAAGGCACCCAGAAGTGAACCATCAAAAGTGGGGGACAATTTGAGAAAAAGTTGGAAAAAAGGTCCGAAATTGATTAAAAATCCTACCCAGGATGGAGTTCCAGAAGTCCCGCAGCGAGCTGCACGAGCCGCAGGAACACCGGGAATGACCAAAAGGCACCCAGAAGTGAACCATCAAAAGTGGGGGACAATTTGAGAAAAAGTTGGAAAAAAGGTCCGAAATTGATTAAAAATCCTACCCAGGATGGAGTTCCAGAAGTCCCGCAGCGAGCTGCACGAGCCGCAGGAATACCGGGAATGACCAAAAGGCACCCAGAAGTGAACCAGCGAAAGTGGGGGAAAAATGGAGGAAAAGGAGGAAAAAGTACCAAATTGTTTAAAAATCCTACCAGGATGGAGTTCCAGAAGCCCCGCAGCGAGCTGCCCGAGCCGCGGGAACACCGGGAATGACCAAAAGATACCCAGGAGTGAACCATCCAAAGTGGGGACAATTTGAGAAAAAGTTGGAAAAAAGGTCCGAAATTGTTTAAAAATCCTACCCAGGATGGAGTTCCAGAAGCCCCGCAGCGAGCTGCACGAGCCGCGGGAACACCGGGAATGACCAAAAGGCACCCAGAAGTGAACCAGCGAAAGTGGGGGAAAAATGGAGGAAAAGGAGGAAAAAGTGCCAAATTGTTTAAAAATCCTACCCAGGATGGAGTTCCAGAAGTCCCGCAGCGAGCTGCACGAGCCGCAGGAACACCGGGAATGACCAAAAGGCACCCAGAAGTGAACCATCAAAAGTGGGTGACAATTTGAGAAAAAGTTGGAAAAAAGGTCCGAAATTGATTAAAAATCCTACCCAGGATGGAGTTCCAGAAGCCCCGCAGCGAACTGCACGAGCCGCAGGAACACCGGGAATGACCAAAAGGCACCCAGAAGTAAACCATCAAAAGTGGGGGACAATTTGAGAAAATGTTGGAAAAAGGTCCGAAATTGATTAAAAATCCTACCCAGGATGGAGTTCCAGAAGCCCCGCAGCGAGCTGCACGAGCCGCAGGAACATCGGGAATGACCAAAAGGCACCCAGAAGTGAACCATCAAAAGTGGGGGACAATTTGAGAAAAAGTTGGAAAAAAGGTCCGAAATTGATTAAAAATCCTACCCAGGATGGAGTTCCAGAAGTCCCGCAGCGAGCTGCACGAGCCGCAGGAACACCGGGAATGACCAAAAGGCACCCAGAAGTGAACCATCAAAAGTGGGGGACAATTTGAGAAAAAGTTGGAAAAAAGGTCCGAAATTGATTAAAAATCCTACCCAGGATGGAGTTCCAGAAGTCCCGCAGCGAGCTGCACGAGCCGCAGGAATACCGGGAATGACCAAAAGGCACCCAGAAGTGAACCAGCGAAAGTGGGGGAAAAATGGAGGAAAAGGAGGAAAAAGTACCAAATTGTTTAAAAATCCTACCAGGATGGAGTTCCAGAAGCCCCGCAGCGAGCTGCCCGAGCCGCGGGAACACCGGGAATGACCAAAAGATACCCAGGAGTGAACCATCCAAAGTGGGGTACAATTTGAGAAAAAGTTGGAAAAAGGTCCGAAATTGTTTAAAAATCCTACCCAGGATGGAGTTCCAGAAGCCCCGCAGCGAGCTGCCCGAGCCGCGGGAACACCGGGAATGACCAAAAGGCACCCAGAAGTGAACCAGCGAAAGTGGGGGAAAAATGGAGGAAAAGGAGGAAAAAGTACCAAATTGTTTAAAAATCCTACCCAGGATGGAGTTCCACAAGTCCCGCAGCGAGCTGCACGAGCCGCAGGAACACCGGGAATGACCAAAAGGCACCCAGAAGTGAACCAGCGAAAGTGGGGGAAAAATGGAGGAAAAGGAGGAAAAAGTACCAAATTGTTTAAAAATCCTACCCAGGATGGAGTTCCACAAGTGCCGCAGCGAGCTGCACGAGCCGCAGGAACACCGGGAATGACCAAAAGGCACCCAGAAGTGAACCATCAAAAGTGGGGGACAATTTGAGAAAAAGTTGGAAAAAGGTCCGAAATTGATTAAAAATCCTACCCAGGATGGAGTTCCAGAAGCCCCGCAGCGAGCTGCCCGAGCCGCGGGAACACCAGGAATGACCAAAAGGCACCCAGAAGTGAACCAGCGAAAGTGGGGGAAAAATGGAGGAAAAGGAGGAAAAAGTACCAAATTGTTTAAAAATCCTACCCAGGATGGAGTTCCACAAGTACCGCAAAGAGCTGCACGAGCCGCAGGAACACCGGGAATGACCAAAAGGCACCCAGAAGTGAACCATCAAAAGTGGGGGACAATTTGAGAAAAAGTTGGAAAAAGTGCCAAATTGTTTAAAAATCCTACCCAGGATGGAGTTCCAGAAGTCCCGCAGCGAGCTGCCCGAGCCGCGGGAACACCGGGAATGACCAAAAGGCACCCAGAAGTGAACCAGCGAAAGTGGGGGACAATTTGAGAAAAAGTTGGAAAAAGGTCCGAAATTGATTAAAAATCCTACCCAGGATGGAGTTCCAGAAGCCCCGCAGCGAGCTGCACGAGCCGCAGGAACACCGGGAATGACCAAAAGGCACCCAGGAGTGAACCAGCCAAAGTGGGGGACAATTTGAGAAAAAGTTGGAAAAAGGTCCGAAATTGTTTAAAAATCCTACCCAGGATGGAGTTCCAGAAGCCCCGCAGCGAGCTGCACGAGCCGCAGGAACACCGGGAATGACCAAAAGGCACCCAGAAGTGAACCAGCGAAAGTGGGGGAAAAATGGAGGAAAAGGAGGAAAAAGTACCAAATTGTTTAAAAATCCTACCCAGGATGGAGTTCCAGAAGTCCCGCAGCGAGCTGCACGAGCCGCGGGAACACCGGGAATGACCAAAAGGCACCCAGGAGTGAACCAGCCAAAGTGGGGGACAATTTGAGAAAAAGTTGGAAAAAGGTCCGAAATTGTTTAAAAATCCTACCCAGGATGGAGTTCCAGAAGTCCCGCAGCGAGCTGCACGAGCCGCGGGAACACCGGGAATGACCAAAAGGCACCCAGAAGTGAACCATCAAAAGTGGGGGACAATTTGAGAAAAAGTTGGAAAAAGGTCCGAAATTGTTTAAAAATCCTACCCAGGATGGAATTCCAGAAGCCCCGCAGCGAGCTGCGCGAGCTCCGGGACCCCCGGGAATGACCAAAAGACACCCAGGAGTGGACCATCGAAAGTGGGAGGGAAATGGAGGGAAAGTCGGAAAAAGGTCCAAAATGGGTTGAAAATCATATGATCCCACCCAGGGTAGAGTTCCACAAGTCCCGCAGCGAGCTGCACGAGCCGCAGGAACACCGGGAATGACCGAAAGGCACCCAGAAGTGAACCAGCGAAAGTGGGGGAAAAATGGACGAGAAGGAGGAAAAAGTACCAAATTGTTTAAAAATCCTACCCAGGATGGAGTTCCACAAGTCCCGCAGCGAGCTGCCCGAGCCGCAGGAACACCGGGAATGACCAAAAGGCACCCAGAAGTGAACCATCAAAAGTGGGGGACAATTTGAGAAAAAGTTGGAAAAAGGTCCGAAATTGATTAAAAATCCTACCCAGGATGGAGTTCCAGAAGCCCCGCAGCGAGCTGCGCGAGCCCTGGGACCCCCGGGAATGACCAAAAGACACCCAGGAGTGGACCATCGAAAGTGGGAGGGAAATGGAGGGAAAGTCGGAAAAAGGTCCAAAATGGGTTGAAAATCATATGATCCCACCCAGGGTAGAAGTTCCACAAGTCCCGCAGCGAGCTGCACGAGCCGCAGGAACACCGGGAATGACCGAAAGGCACCCAGAAGTGAACCAGCGAAAGTGGGGGAAAAATGGACGAGAAGGAGGAAAAAGTACCAAATTGTTTAAAAATCCTACCCAGGATGGAGTTCCAGAAGTCCCGCAGCGAGCTGCACGAGCCGCAGGAACACCGGGAATGACCAAAAGGCACCCAGAAGTGAACCATCAAAAGTGGGGGACAATTTGAGAAAAAGTTGGAAAAAGGTCCGAAATTGATTAAAAATCCTACCCAGGATGGAGTTCCAGAAGCCCCGCAGCGAGCTGCGCGAGCCCTGGGACCCCCGGGAATGACCAAAAGACACCCAGGAGTGGACCATCGAAAGTGGGAGGGAAATGGAGGGAAAGTCGGAAAAAGGTCCAAAATGGGTTGAAAATCATATGATCCCACCCAGGGTAGAGTTCCACAAGTCCCGCAGCGAGCTGCACGAGCCGCAGGAACACCGGGAATGACCGAAAGGCACCCAGAAGTGAACCAGCGAAAGTGGGGGAAAAATGGAGGAGAAGGAGGAAAAAGTACCAAATTGTTTAAAAATCCTACCCAGGATGGAGTTCCAGAAGTCCCGCAGCGAGCTGCACGAGCCGCAGGAACACCGGGAATGACCAAAAGGCACCCAGAAGTGAACCATCAAAAGTGGGGGACAATTTGAGAAAATGTTGGAAAAAGGTCCAAAATTGTTTAAAAATCCTACCCAGGATGGAGTTCCAGAAGCCCCGCAGCGAGCTGCCCGAGCCGCGGGAACACCGGGAATGACCAAAAGGCACCCAGAAGTGAACCAGCGAAAGTGGGGGAAAAATGGAGGAAAAGGAGGAAAAAGTGCCAAATTGTTTAAAAATCCTACCCAGGATGGAGTTCCAGAAGTCCCGCAGCGAGCTGCACGAGCCGCAGGAACACCGGGAATGACCAAAAGGCACCCAGAAGTGAACCAGCGAAAGTGGGGGGAAAATGGAGGAAAAGGAGGAAAAAGTACCAAATTGTTTAAAAATCCTACCCAGGATGGAGTTCCACAAGTCCCGCAGCGAGCTGCACGAGCCGCAGGAACACCGGGAATGACCAAAAGGCACCCAGAAGTGAACCAGCGAAAGTGGGGGAAAAATGGAGGAAAAGGAGGAAAAAGTACCAAATTGTTTAAAAATCCTACCCAGGATGGAGTTCCAGAAGTCCCGCAGTGAGCTGCCCGAGCCGCGGGAACACCGGGAATGACCAAAAGGTCCCCAGAAGTGAACCATCGAGAGTGGGGGACAATTTGAGAAAAAGTTGGAAAAAGGTCCGAAATTGATTAAAAATCCTACCCAGGATGGAGTTCCAGAAGTCCCGCAGCGAGCTGCACGAGCCGCAGGAACACCGGGAATGACCAAAAGGCACCCAGAAGTGAACCATCAAAAGTGGGGGACAATTTGAGAAAAAGTTGGAAAAAGGTCCGAAATTGATTAAAAATCCTACCCAGGATGGAGTTCCAGAAGCCCCGCAGCGAGCTGCGCGAGCCCTGGGACCCCCGGGAATGACCAAAAGACACCCAGGAGTGGACCATCGAAAGTGGGAGGGAAATGGAGGGAAAGTCGGAAAAAGGTCCAAAATGGGTTGAAAATCATATGATCCCACCCAGGGTAGAAGTTCCACAAGTCCCGCAGCGAGCTGCACGAGCCGCAGGAACACCGGGAATGACCGAAAGGCACCCAGAAGTGAACCAGCGAAAGTGGGGGAAAAATGGACGAGAAGGAGGAAAAAGTACCAAATTGTTTAAAAATCCTACCCAGGATGGAGTTCCAGAAGTCCCGCAGCGAGCTGCACGAGCCGCAGGAACACCGGGAATGACCAAAAGGCACCCAGAAGTGAACCATCAAAAGTGGGGGACAATTTGAGAAAAAGTTGGAAAAAGGTCCGAAATTGATTAAAAATCCTACCCAGGATGGAGTTCCAGAAGCCCCGCAGCGAGCTGCGCGAGCCCTGGGACCCCCGGGAATGACCAAAAGACACCCAGGAGTGGACCATCGAAAGTGGGAGGGAAATGGAGGGAAAGTCGGAAAAAGGTCCAAAATGGGTTGAAAATCATATGATCCCACCCAGGGTAGAGTTCCACAAGTCCCGCAGCGAGCTGCACGAGCCGCAGGAACACCGGGAATGACCGAAAGGCACCCAGAAGTGAACCAGCGAAAGTGGGGGAAAAATGGAGGAGAAGGAGGAAAAAGTACCAAATTGTTTAAAAATCCTACCCAGGATGGAGTTCCAGAAGTCCCGCAGCGAGCTGCACGAGCCGCAGGAACACCGGGAATGACCAAAAGGCACCCAGAAGTGAACCATCAAAAGTGGGGGACAATTTGAGAAAATGTTGGAAAAAAGTCCAAAATTGTTTAAAAATCCTACCCAGGATGGAGTTCCAGAAGCCCCGCAGCGAGCTGCCCGAGCCGCGGGAACACCGGGAATGACCAAAAGGCACCCAGAAGTGAACCAGCGAAAGTGGGGGGAAAATGGAGGAAAAGGAGGAAAAAGTACCAAATTGTTTAAAAATCCTACCCAGGATGGAGTTCCACAAGTCCCGCAGCGAGCTGCACGAGCCGCAGGAACACCGGGAATGACCAAAAGGCACCCAGAAGTGAACCAGCGAAAGTGGGGGAAAAATGGAGGAAAAGGAGGAAAAAGTACCAAATTGTTTAAAAATCCTACCCAGGATGGAGTTCCAGAAGTCCCGCAGTGAGCTGCCCGAGCCGCGGGAACACCGGGAATGACCAAAAGGTCCCCAGAAGTGAACCATCGAGAGTGGGGGACAATTTGAGAAAAAGTTGGAAAAAGGTCCGAAATTGATTAAAAATCCTACCCAGGATGGAGTTCCAGAAACCCCGCAGCGAGCTGCCCGAGCCGCGGGAACACCGGGAATGACCAAAAGGCACCCAGAAGTGAACCAGCGAAAGTGGGGGAAAAATGGAGGAAAAGGAGGAAAAAGTGCCAAATTGTTTAAAAATCCTACCCAGGATGGAGTTCCAGAAGTCCCGCAGCGAGCTGCGCGAGCTCCGGGACCCCCGGGAATGACCAAAAGATACCCAGAAGTGAACCAGCGAAAGTGGGGGAAAAATGGAGGAAAAGGAGGAAAAAGTGCCAAATTGTTTAAAAATCCTACCCAGGATGGAGTTCCAGAAGTCCCGCAGCGAGCTGCACGAGCCGCAGGAACACCGGGAATGACCAAAAGGCACCCAGAAGTGAACCATCAAAAGTGGGGGACAATTTGAGAAAAAGTTGGAAAAAAGGTCCGAAATTGATTAAAAATCCTACCCAGGATGGAGTTCCAGAAGTCCCGCAGCGAGCTGCACGAGCCGCAGGAATACCGGGAATGACCAAAAGGCACCCAGAAGTGAACCAGCGAAAGTGGGGGAAAAATGGAGGAAAAGGAGGAAAAAGTGCCAAATTGTTTAAAAATCCTACCCAGGATGGAGTTCCAGAAGTCCCGCAGCGAGCTGCACGAGCCGCAGGAACACCGGGAATGACCAAAAGGCACCCAGAAGTGAACCAGCGAAAGTGGGGGGAAAATGGAGGAAAAGGAGGAAAAAGTACCAAATTGTTTAAAAATCCTACCCAGGATGGAGTTCCACAAGTCCCGCAGCGAGCTGCACGAGCCGCAGGAACACCGGGAATGACCAAAAGGCACCCAGAAGTGAACCAGCGAAAGTGGGGGAAAAATGGAGGAAAAGGAGGAAAAAGTACCAAATTGTTTAAAAATCCTACCAGGATGGAGTTCCAGAAGTCCGCAGTGAGCTGCCCGAGCCGCGGAACACCGGAATGACCAAAAGGTCCCCAGAAGTGAACCATCGAGAGTGGGGGACAATTTGAGAAAAAGTTGGAAAAAGGTCCGAAATTGATTAAAAATCCTACCCAGGATGGAGTTCCAGAAACCCCGCAGCGAGCTGCCCGAGCCGCGGGAACACCGGGAATGACCAAAAGGCACCCAGAAGTGAACCAGCGAAAGTGGGGGAAAAATGGAGGAAAAGGAGGAAAAAGTGCCAAATTGTTTAAAAATCCTACCCAGGATGGAGTTCCAGAAGTCCCGCAGCGAGCTGCACGAGCCGCAGGAACACCGGGAATGACCAAAAGGCACCCAGAAGTGAACCATCAAAAGTGGGGGACAATTGAGAAAAAGTTGGAAAAAAGGTCCGAAATTGATTAAAAATCCTACCCAGGATGGAGTTCCAGAAGTCCCGCAGCGAGCTGCACGAGCCGCAGGAACACCGGGAATGACCAAAAGGCACCCAGAAGTGAACCAGCGAAAGTGGGGGAAAAATGGAGGAAAAGGAGGAAAAAGTGCCAAATTGTTTAAAAATCCTACCCAGGATGGAGTTCCAGAAGTCCCGCAGCGAGCTGCACGAGCCGCAGGAACACCGGGAATGACCAAAAGGCACCCAGAAGTGAACCATCAAAAGTGGGTGACAATTTGAGAAAAAGTTGGAAAAAAGGTCCGAAATTGATTAAAAATCTACCCAGGATGGAGTTCCAGAAGCCCCGCAGCGAGCTGCACGAGCCGCAGGAACACCGGGAATGACCAAAAGGCACCCAGAAGTGAACCATCAAAAGTGGGGGACAATTTGAGAAAAAGTTGGAAAAAAGGTCCGAAATTGATTAAAAATCCTACCCAGGATGGAGTTCCAGAAGTCCCGCAGCGAGCTGCACGAGCCGCAGGAACACCGGGAATGACCAAAAGGCACCCAGAAGTGAACCATCAAAAGTGGGGGACAATTTGAGAAAAAGTTGGAAAAAAGGTCGAAATTGATTAAAAATCCTACCCAGGATGGAGTTCCAGAAGTCCCGCAGCGAGCTGCACGAGCCGCAGGAATACCGGAATGACCAAAAGGCACCCAGAAGTGAACCAGCGAAAGTGGGGAAAAATGGAGGAAAAGGAGGAAAAAGTACCAAATTGTTTAAAAATCCTACCAGGATGGAGTTCCAGAAGCCCCGCAGCGAGCTGCCCGAGCCGCGGGAACACGGGAATGACCAAAGATACCCAGGAGTGAACCATCCAAAGTGGGGACAATTTGAGAAAAAGTTGGAAAAAAGGTCCGAAATTGTTTAAAAATCCTACCCAGGATGGAGTTCCAGAAGCCCCGCAGCGAGCTGCACGAGCCGCGGGAACACCGGGAATGACCAAAAGGCACCCAGAAGTGAACCAGCGAAAGTGGGGGAAAAATGGAGGAAAAGGAGGAAAAAGTGCCAAATTGTTTAAAAATCCTACCCAGGATGGAGTTCCAGAAGTCCCGCAGCGAGCTGCACGAGCCGCAGGAACACCGGGAATGACCAAAAGGCACCCAGAAGTGAACCATCAAAAGTGGGTGACAATTTGAGAAAAAGTTGGAAAAAAGGTCCGAAATTGATTAAAAATCCTACCCAGGATGGAGTTCCAGAAGCCCCGCAGCGAACTGCACGAGCCGCAGGAACACCGGGAATGACCAAAAGGCACCCAGAAGTAAACCATCAAAAGTGGGGGACAATTTGAGAAAATGTTGGAAAAAGGTCCGAAATTGATTAAAATCCTACCCAGGATGGAGTTCCAGAAGCCCCGCAGCGAGCTGCACGAGCCGCAGGAACATCGGGAATGACCAAAAGGCACCCAGAAGTGAACCATCAAAAGTGGGGGACAATTTGAGAAAAAGTTGGAAAAAAGGTCCGAAATTGATTAAAAATCCTACCCAGGATGGAGTTCCAGAAGTCCCGCAGCGAGCTGCACGAGCCGCAGGAAACACCGGGAATGACCAAAAGGCACCCAGAAGTGAACCATCAAAAGTGGGGGACAATTTGAGAAAAAGTTGGAAAAAAGGTCCGAAATTGATTAAAAATCCTACCCAGGATGGAGTTCCAGAAGTCCCCGCAGCGAGCTGCACGAGCCGCAGGAATACCGGGAATGACCAAAAGGCACCCAGAAGTGAACCAGCGAAAGTGGGGGAAAAATGGAGGAAAAGGAGGAAAAAGTACCAAATTGTTTAAAAATCCTACCAGGATGGAGTTCCAGAAGCCCCGCAGCGAGCTGCCCGAGCCGCGGGAACACCGGGAATGACCAAAAGATACCCAGGAGTGAACCATCCAAAGTGGGGTACAATTTGAGAAAAAGTTGGAAAAAGGTCCGAAATTGTTTAAAAATCCTACCCAGGATGGAGTTCCAGAAGCCCCGCAGCGAGCTGCCCGAGCCGCGGGAACACCGGGAATGACCAAAAGGCACCCAGAAGTGAACCAGCGAAAGTGGGGGAAAAATGGAGGAAAAGGAGGAAAAAGTACCAAATTGTTTAAAAATCCTACCCAGGATGGAGTTCCACAAGTCCCGCAGCGAGCTGCACGAGCCGCAGGAACACCGGGAATGACCAAAAGGCACCCAGAAGTGAACCAGCGAAAGTGGGGGAAAAATGGAGGAAAAGGAGGAAAAAGTACCAAATTGTTTAAAAATCCTACCCAGGATGGAGTTCCACAAGTGCCGCAGCGAGCTGCACGAGCCGCAGGAACACCGGGAATGACCAAAAGGCACCCAGAAGTGAACCATCAAAAGTGGGGGACAATTTGAGAAAAAGTTGGAAAAAGGTCCGAAATTGATTAAAAATCCTACCCAGGATGGAGTTCCAGAAGCCCCGCAGCGAGCTGCCCGAGCCGCGGGAACACCAGGAATGACCAAAAGGCACCCAGAAGTGAACCAGCGAAAGTGGGGGAAAAATGGAGGAAAAGGAGGAAAAAGTACAAATTGTTTAAAATCCTACCCAGGATGGAGTTCCACAAGTACCGCAAAGAGCTGCACGAGCCGCAGGAACACCGGGAATGACCAAAAGGCACCCAGAAGTGAACCATCAAAAGTGGGGGACAATTTGAGAAAAAGTTGGAAAAAGTGCCAAATTGTTTAAAAATCCTACCCAGGATGGAGTTCCAGAAGTCCCGCAGCGAGCTGCCCGAGCCGCAGGAACACCGGGAATGACCAAAAGGCACCCAGGAGTGAACCAGCCAAAGTGGGGGACAATTTGAGAAAAAAGTTGGAAAAAGGTCCGAAATTGTTTAAAAATCCTACCCAGGATGGAGTTCCAGAAGCCCCGCAGCGAGCTGCACGAGCCGCAGGAACACCGGGAATGACCAAAAGGCACCCAGAAGTGAACCAGCGAAAGTGGGGGAAAAATGGAGGAAAAGGAGGAAAAAGTACCAAATTGTTTAAAAATCCTACCCAGGATGGAGTTCCAGAAGTCCCGCAGCGAGCTGCACGAGCCGCGGGAACACCGGGAATGACCAAAAGGCACCCAGGAGTGAACCAGCCAAAGTGGGGGACAATTTGAGAAAAAGTTGGAAAAAGGTCCGAAATTGTTTAAAAATCCTACCCAGGATGGAGTTCCAGAAGTCCCGCAGCGAGCTGCACGAGCCGCGGGAACACCGGGAATGACCAAAAGGCACCCAGAAGTGAACCATCAAAAGTGGGGGACAATTTGAGAAAAAGTTGGAAAAAGGTCCGAAATTGTTTAAAAATCCTACCCAGGATGGAATTCCAGAAGCCCCGCAGCGAGCTGCGCGAGCTCCGGGACCCCCGGGGAATGACCAAAAGACACCCAGGAGTGGACCATCGAAAGTGGGAGGGAAATGGAGGGAAAGTCGGAAAAAGGTCCAAAATGGGTTGAAAATCATATGATCCCACCCAGGGTAGAGTTCCACAAGTCCCGCAGCGAGCTGCACGAGCCGCAGGAACACCGGGAATGACCGAAAGGCACCCAGAAGTGAACCAGCGAAAGTGGGGGAAAAATGGACGAGAAGGAGGAAAAAGTACCAAATTGTTTAAAAATCCTACCCAGGATGGAGTTCCACAAGTCCCGCAGCGAGCTGCCCGAGCCGCAGGAACACCGGGAATGACCAAAAGGCACCCAGAAGTGAACCATCAAAAGTGGGGGACAATTTGAGAAAAAGTTGGAAAAAGGTCCGAAATTGATTAAAAATCCTACCCAGGATGGAGTTCCAGAAGCCCCGCAGCGAGCTGCGCGAGCCCTGGGACCCCCGGGAATGACCAAAAGACACCCAGGAGTGGACCATCGAAAGTGGGAGGGAAATGGAGGGAAAGTCGGAAAAAGGTCCAAAATGGGTTGAAAATCATATGATCCCACCCAGGGTAGAAGTTCCACAAGTCCCGCAGCGAGCTGCACGAGCCGCAGGAACACCGGGAATGACCGAAAGGCACCCAGAAGTGAACCAGCGAAAGTGGGGGAAAAATGGACGAGAAGGAGGAAAAAGTACCATATTGTTTAAAAATCCTACCCAGGATGGAGTTCCAGAAGTCCCGCAGCGAGCTGCACGAGCCGCAGGAACACCGGGAATGACCAAAAGGCACCCAGAAGTGAACCATCAAAAGTGGGGGACAATTTGAGAAAAAGTTGGAAAAAGGTCCGAAATTGATTAAAAATCCTACCCAGGATGGAGTTCCAGAAGCCCCGCAGCGAGCTGCGCGAGCCCTGGGACCCCCGGGAATGACCAAAAGACACCCAGGAGTGGACCATCGAAAGTGGGAGGGAAATGGAGGGAAAGTCGGAAAAAGGTCCAAAATGGGTTGAAAATCATATGATCCCACCCAGGGTAGAGTTCCACAAGTCCCGCAGCGAGCTGCACGAGCCGCAGGAACACCGGGAATGACCGAAAGGCACCCAGAAGTGAACCAGCGAAAGTGGGGGAAAAATGGAGGAGAAGGAGGAAAAAGTACCAAATTGTTTAAAAATCCTACCCAGGATGGAGTTCCAGAAGTCCCGCAGCGAGCTGCACGAGCCGCAGGAACACCGGGAATGACCAAAAGGCACCCAGAAGTGAACCATCAAAAGTGGGGGACAATTTGAGAAAATGTTGGAAAAAGGTCCAAAATTGTTTAAAAATCCTACCCAGGATGGAGTTCCAGAAGCCCCGCAGCGAGCTGCCCGAGCCGCGGGAACACCGGGAATGACCAAAAGGCACCCAGAAGTGAACCAGCGAAAGTGGGGGAAAAATGGAGGAAAAGGAGGAAAAAGTGCCAAATTGTTTAAAAATCCTACCCAGGATGGAGTTCCAGAAGTCCCGCAGCGAGCTGCACGAGCCGCAGGAACACCGGGAATGACCAAAAGGCACCCAGAAGTGAACCAGCGAAAGTGGGGGGAAAATGGAGGAAAAGGAGGAAAAAGTACCAAATTGTTTAAAAATCCTACCCAGGATGGAGTTCCACAAGTCCCGCAGCGAGCTGCACGAGCCGCAGGAACACCGGGAATGACCAAAAGGCACCCAGAAGTGAACCAGCGAAAGTGGGGGAAAAATGGAGGAAAAGGAGGAAAAAGTACCAAATTGTTTAAAAATCCTACCCAGGATGGAGTTCCAGAAGTCCCGCAGTGAGCTGCCCGAGCCGCGGGAACACCGGGAATGACCAAAAGGTCCCCAGAAGTGAACCATCGAGAGTGGGGGACAATTTGAGAAAAAGTTGGAAAAAGGTCCGAAATTGATTAAAAATCCTACCCAGGATGGAGTTCCAGAAGTCCCGCAGCGAGCTGCACGAGCCGCAGGAACACCGGGAATGACCAAAAGGCACCCAGAAGTGAACCATCAAAAGTGGGGGACAATTTGAGAAAAAGTTGGAAAAAGGTCCGAAATTGATTAAAAATCCTACCCAGGATGGAGTTCCAGAAGCCCCGCAGCGAGCTGCGCGAGCCCTGGGACCCCCGGGAATGACCAAAAGACACCCAGGAGTGGACCATCGAAAGTGGGAGGGAAATGGAGGGAAAGTCGGAAAAAGGTCCAAAATGGGTTGAAAATCATATGATCCCACCCAGGGTAGAAGTTCCACAAGTCCCGCAGCGAGCTGCACGAGCCGCAGGAACACCGGGAATGACCGAAAGGCACCCAGAAGTGAACCAGCGAAAGTGGGGGAAAAATGGACGAGAAGGAGGAAAAAGTACCAAATTGTTTAAAAATCCTACCCAGGATGGAGTTCCAGAAGTCCCGCAGCGAGCTGCACGAGCCGCAGGAACACCGGGAATGACCAAAAGGCACCCAGAAGTGAACCATCAAAAGTGGGGGACAATTTGAGAAAAAGTTGGAAAAAGGTCCGAAATTGATTAAAAATCCTACCCAGGATGGAGTTCCAGAAGCCCCGCAGCGAGCTGCGCGAGCCCTGGGACCCCCGGGAATGACCAAAAGACACCCAGGAGTGGACCATCGAAAGTGGGAGGGAAATGGAGGGAAAGTCGGAAAAAGGTCCAAAATGGGTTGAAAATCATATGATCCCACCCAGGGTAGAGTTCCACAAGTCCCGCAGCGAGCTGCACGAGCCGCAGGAACACCGGGAATGACCGAAAGGCACCCAGAAGTGAACCAGCGAAAGTGGGGGAAAAATGGAGGAGAAGGAGGAAAAAGTACCAAATTGTTTAAAAATCCTACCCAGGATGGAGTTCCAGAAGTCCCGCAGCGAGCTGCACGAGCCGCAGGAACACCGGGAATGACCAAAAGGCACCCAGAAGTGAACCATCAAAAGTGGGGGACAATTTGAGAAAATGTTGGAAAAAAGTCCAAAATTGTTTAAAAATCCTACCCAGGATGGAGTTCCAGAAGCCCCGCAGCGAGCTGCCCGAGCCGCGGGAACACCGGGAATGACCAAAAGGCACCCAGAAGTGAACCAGCGAAAGTGGGGGGAAAATGGAGGAAAAGGAGGAAAAAGTACCAAATTGTTTAAAAATCCTACCCAGGATGGAGTTCCACAAGTCCCGCAGCGAGCTGCACGAGCCGCAGGAACACCGGGAATGACCAAAAGGCACCCAGAAGTGAACCAGCGAAAGTGGGGGAAAAATGGAGGAAAAGGAGGAAAAAGTACCAAATTGTTTAAAAATCCTACCCAGGATGGAGTTCCAGAAGTCCCGCAGTGAGCTGCCCGAGCCGCGGGAACACCGGGAATGACCAAAAGGTCCCCAGAAGTGAACCATCGAGAGTGGGGGACAATTTGAGAAAAAGTTGGAAAAAGGTCCGAAATTGATTAAAAATCCTACCCAGGATGGAGTTCCAGAAACCCCGCAGCGAGCTGCCCGAGCCGCGGGAACACCGGGAATGACCAAAAGGCACCCAGAAGTGAACCAGCGAAAGTGGGGGAAAAATGGAGGAAAAGGAGGAAAAAGTGCCAAATTGTTTAAAAATCCTACCCAGGATGGAGTTCCAGAAGTCCCGCAGCGAGCTGCGCGAGCTCCGGGACCCCCGGGAATGACCAAAAGATACCCAGAAGTGAACCAGCGAAAGTGGGGGAAAAATGGAGGAAAAGGAGGAAAAAGTGCCAAATTGTTTAAAAATCCTACCCAGGATGGAGTTCCAGAAGTCCCGCAGCGAGCTGCACGAGCCGCAGGAACACCGGGAATGACCAAAAGGCACCCAGAAGTGAACCATCAAAAGTGGGGGACAATTTGAGAAAAAGTTGGAAAAAAGGTCCGAAATTGATTAAAAATCCTACCCAGGATGGAGTTCCAGAAGTCCCGCAGCGAGCTGCACGAGCCGCAGGAACACCGGGAATGACCAAAAGGCACCCAGAAGTGAACCAGCGAAAGTGGGGGAAAAATGGAGGAAAAGGAGGAAAAAGTGCCAAATTGTTTAAAAATCCTACCCAGGATGGAGTTCCAGAAGTCCCGCAGCGAGCTGCACGAGCCGCAGGAACACCGGGAATGACCAAAAGGCACCCAGAAGTGAACCATCAAAAGTGGGTGACAATTTGAGAAAAAGTTGGAAAAAAGGTCCGAAATTGATTAAAAATCCTACCCAGGATGGAGTTCCAGAAGCCCCGCAGCGAGCTGCACGAGCCGCAGGAACACCGGGAATGACCAAAAGGCACCCAGAAGTGAACCATCAAAAGTGGGGGACAATTTGAGAAAAAGTTGGAAAAAAGGTCCGAAATTGATTAAAAATCCTACCCAGGATGGAGTTCCAGAAGTCCCGCAGCGAGCTGCACGAGCCGCAGGAACACCGGGAATGACCAAAAGGCACCCAGAAGTGAACCATCAAAAGTGGGGGACAATTTGAGAAAAAGTTGGAAAAAAGGTCCGAAATTGATTAAAAATCCTACCCAGGATGGAGTTCCAGAAGTCCCGCAGCGAGCTGCACGAGCCGCAGGAATACCGGGAATGACCAAAAGGCACCCAGAAGTGAACCAGCGAAAGTGGGGGAAAAATGGAGGAAAAGGAGGAAAAAGTACCAAATTGTTTAAAAATCCTACCAGGATGGAGTTCCAGAAGCCCCGCAGCGAGCTGCCCGAGCCGCGGGAACACCGGGAATGACCAAAAGATACCCAGGAGTGAACCATCCAAAGTGGGGTACAATTTGAGAAAAAGTTGGAAAAAGGTCCGAAATTGTTTAAAAATCCTACCCAGGATGGAGTTCCACAAGTCCCGCAGCGAGCTGCACGAGCCGCAGGAACACCGGGAATGACCAAAAGGCACCCAGAAGTGAACCAGCGAAAGTGGGGGAAAAATGGAGGAAAAGGAGGAAAAAGTACCAAATTGTTTAAAAATCCTACCCAGGATGGAGTTCCACAAGTGCCGCAGCGAGCTGCACGAGCCGCAGGAACACCGGGAATGACCAAAAGGCACCCAGAAGTGAACCATCAAAAGTGGGGGACAATTTGAGAAAAAGTTGGAAAAAGGTCCGAAATTGATTAAAAATCCTACCCAGGATGGAGTTCCAGAAGCCCCGCAGCGAGCTGCCCGAGCCGCGGGAACACCAGGAATGACCAAAAGGCACCCAGAAGTGAACCAGCGAAAGTGGGGGAAAAATGGAGGAAAAGGAGGAAAAAGTACCAAATTGTTTAAAAATCCTACCCAGGATGGAGTTCCACAAGTACCGCAAAGAGCTGCACGAGCCGCAGGAACACCGGGAATGACCAAAAGGCACCCAGAAGTGAACCATCAAAAGTGGGGGACAATTTGAGAAAAAGTTGGAAAAAGTGCCAAATTGTTTAAAAATCCTACCCAGGATGGAGTTCCAGAAGTCCCGCAGCGAGCTGCCCGAGCCGCGGGAACACCGGGAATGACCAAAAGGCACCCAGAAGTGAACCAGCGAAAGTGGGGGACAATTTGAGAAAAAGTTGGAAAAAGGTCCGAAATTGATTAAAAATCCTACCCAGGATGGAGTTCCAGAAGCCCCGCAGCGAGCTGCACGAGCCGCAGGAACACCGGGAATGACCAAAAGGCACCCAGGAGTGAACCAGCCAAAGTGGGGGACAATTTGAGAAAAAGTTGGAAAAAGGTCCGAAATTGTTTAAAAATCCTACCCAGGATGGAGTTCCAGAAGCCCCGCAGCGAGCTGCACGAGCCGCAGGAACACCGGGAATGACCAAAAGGCACCCAGAAGTGAACCATCAAAAGTGGGGGACAATTTGAGAAAAAGTTGGAAAAAGGTCCGAAATTGTTTAAAAATCCTAACCAGGATGGAGTTCCAGAAGCCCCGCAGCGAGCTGCACGAGCCGCAGGAACACCGGGAATGACCAAAAGGCACCCAGAAGTGAACCAGCGAAAGTGGGGGAAAAATGGAGGAAAAGGAGGAAAAAGTACCAAATTGTTTAAAAATCCTACCCAGGATGGAGTTCCAGAAGTCCCGCAGCGAGCTGCACGAGCCGCGGGAACACCGGGAATGACCAAAAGGCACCCAGGAGTGAACCAGCCAAAGTGGGGGACAATTTGAGAAAAAGTTGGAAAAAGGTCCGAAATTGTTTAAAAATCCTACCCAGGATGGAGTTCCAGAAGCCCCGCAGCGAGCTGCACGAGCCGCAGGAACACCGGGAATGACCAAAAGGCACCCAGAAGTGAACCATCAAAAGTGGGGGACAATTTGAGAAAAAGTTGGAAAAAGGTCCGAAATTGTTTAAAAATCCTACCCAGGATGGAATTCCAGAAGCCCCGCAGCGAGCTGCGCGAACTCCGGGACCCCCGGGAATGACCAAAAGACACCCAGGAGTGGACCATCGAAAGTGGGAGGGAAATGGAGGGAAAGTCGGAAAAAGGTCCAAAATGGGTTGAAAATCATATAATCCTACCCAGGGTAGAGTTCCACAAGTCCCGCAGCGAGCTGCACGAGCCGCAGGAACACCGGGAATGACCGAAAGGCACCCAGAAGTGAACCAGCGAAAGTGGGGGAAAAATGGACGAGAAGGAGGAAAAAGTACCAAATTGTTTAAAAATCCTACCCAGGATGGAGTTCCACAAGTCCCGCAGCGAGCTGCACGAGCCGCAGGAACACCGGGAATGACCAAAAGGCACCCAGAAGTGAACCAGCGAAAGTGGGGGAAAAATGGAGGAGAAGGAGGAAAAAGTACCAAATTGTTTAAAAATCCTACCCAGGATGGAGTTCCAGAAGTCCCGCAGCGAGCTGCACGAGCCGCAGGAACACCGGGAATGACCGAAAGGCACCCAGAAGTGAACCAGCGAAAGTGGGGGAAAAATGGACGAGAAGGAGGAAAAAGTACCAAATTGTTTAAAAATCCTACCCAGGATGGAGTTCCACAAGTCCCGCAGCGAGCTGCCCGAGCCGCAGGAACACCGGGAATGACCAAAAGGCACCCAGAAGTGAACCAGCGAAAGTGGGGGAAAAATGGAGGAGAAGGAGGAAAAAGTACCAAATTGTTTAAAAATCCTACCCAGGATGGAGTTCCAGAAGCCCCGCAGCGAGCTGCCCGAGCCGCAGGAACACCGGGAATGACCAAAAGGCACCCAGAAGTGAACCAGCGAAAGTGGGGGAAAAATGGAGGAGAAGGAGGAAAAAGTACCAAATTGTTTAAAAATCCTACCCAGGATGGAGTTCCAGAAGTCCCGCAGCGAGCTGCACGAGCCGCAGGAACACCGGGAATGACCAAAAGGCACCCAGAAGTGAACCATCAAAAGTGGGGGACAATTTGAGAAAAAGTTGGAAAAAGGTCCGAAATTGATTAAAAATCCTACCCAGGATGGAGTTCCAGAAGCCCCGCAGCGAGCTGCGCGAGCCCTGGGACCCCCGGGAATGACCAAAAGACACCCAGGAGTGGACCATCGAAAGTGGGAGGGAAATGGAGGGAAAGTCGGAAAAAGGTCCAAAATGGGTTGAAAATCATATGATCCCACCCAGGGTAGAAGTTCCACAAGTCCCGCAGCGAGCTGCACGAGCCGCAGGAACACCGGGAATGACCGAAAGGCACCCAGAAGTGAACCAGCGAAAGTGGGGGAAAAATGGACGAGAAGGAGGAAAAAGTACCAAATTGTTTTAAAATCCTACCCAGGATGGAGTTCCAGAAGTCCCGCAGCGAGCTGCACGAGCCGCAGGAACACCGGGAATGACCAAAAGGCACCCAGAAGTGAACCATCAAAAGTGGGGGACAATTTGAGAAAAAGTTGGAAAAAGGTCCGAAATTGATTAAAAATCCTACCCAGGATGGAGTTCCAGAAGCCCCGCAGCGAGCTGCGCGAGCCCTGGGACCCCCGGGAATGACCAAAAGACACCCAGGAGTGGACCATCGAAAGTGGGAGGGAAATGGAGGGAAAGTCGGAAAAAGGTCCAAAATGGGTTGAAAATCATATGATCCCACCCAGGGTAGAGTTCCACAAGTCCCGCAGCGAGCTGCACGAGCCGCAGGAACACCGGGAATGACCGAAAGGCACCCAGAAGTGAACCAGCGAAAGTGGGGGAAAAATGGAGGAGAAGGAGGAAAAAGTACCAAATTGTTTAAAAATCCTACCCAGGATGGAGTTCCAGAAGTCCCGCAGCGAGCTGCACGAGCCGCAGGAACACCGGGAATGACCAAAAGGCACCCAGAAGTGAACCATCAAAAGTGGGGGACAATTTGAGAAAATGTTGGAAAAAGGTCCAAAATTGTTTAAAAATCCTACCCAGGATGGAGTTCCAGAAGCCCCGCAGCGAGCTGCCCGAGCCGCGGGAACACCGGGAATGACCAAAAGGCACCCAGAAGTGAACCAGCGAAAGTGGGGGAAAAATGGAGGAAAAGGAGGAAAAAGTGCCAAATTGTTTAAAAATCCTACCCAGGATGGAGTTCCAGAAGTCCCGCAGCGAGCTGCACGAGCCGCAGGAACACCGGGAATGACCAAAAGGCACCCAGAAGTGAACCATCAAAAGTGGGGGACAATTTGAGAAAATGTTGGAAAAAGGTCCAAAATTGATTAAAAATCCTACCTAGGATGGAGTTCCACAAGTCCCGCAAAGAGCTGCACGAGCCGCAGGAACACCGGGAATGACCAAAAGGCACCCAGAAGTGAACCAGCGAAAGTGGGGGAAAATGGAGGAAAAGGAGGAAAAAGTACCAAATTGTTTAAAAATCCTACCCAGGATGGAGTTCCACAAGTCCCGCAGCGAGCTGCACGAGCCGCAGGAACACCGGGATAGAACAAAAGGCACCCAGAAGTGAACCAGCGAAAGTGGGGGAAAATGGAGGAAAAGGAGGAAAAAGTACCAAATTGTTTAAAAATCCTACCCAGGATGGAGTTCCACAAGTCCCGCAGCGAGCTGCACGAGCCGCAGGAACACCGGGAATGACCAAAAGGCACCCAGAAGTGAACCATCAAAAGTGGGGGACAATTTGAGAAAAAGTTGGAAAAAGGTCCGAAATTGATTAAAAATCCTACCCAGGATGGAGTTCCAGAAGCCCCGCAGCGAGCTGCCCGAGCCGCGGGAACACCGGGAATGACCAAAAGATACCCAGAAGTGAACCATCAAAAGTGGGGGACAATTTGAGAAAAAGTTGGAAAAAGGTCCGAAATTGTTTAAAAATCCTACCCAGGATGGAGTTCCAGAAGCCCCGCAGCGAGCTGCGCGAGCCGCGGGAACACCGGGAATGACCAAAAGACACCCAGGAGTGGACCATCGAAAGTGGGAGGGAAATGGAGGGAAAGTCGGAAAAAGGTCCAAAATGGGTTGAAAATCATATGATCCCACCCAGGGTAGAGTTCCACAAGTCCCGCAGCGAGCTGCACGTGCCGCAGGAACACTGGGAATGACCAAAAGGCACCCAGAAGTGAACCAGCGAAAGTGGGGGACAATTTGAGAAAAAGTTGGAAAAAGGTCCGAAATTGTTTAAAAATCCTACCCAGGATGGAGTTCCAGAAGTCCCGCAGTGAGCTGCCCGAGCCGCGGGAACACCGGGAATCAACAAAAGGCACCCAGAAGTGAACCAGCGAAAGTGGGGGACAATTTGAGAAAAAGTTGGAAAAAGGTCCGAAATTGTTTAAAAATCCTACCCAGGATGGAGTTCCAGAAGTCCCGCAGCGAGCTGCACGAGCCGCGGGAACACCGGGAATGACCAAAAGATACCCAGGAGTGAACCAGCGAAAGTGGGGGACAATTTGAGAAAAAGTTGGAAAAAGGTCCGAAATTGTTTAAAAATCCTACCCAGGATGGAGTTCCAGAAGTCCCGCAGCGAGCTGCGCGAGCTCCGGGGCCCCCGGGAATGACCAAAAGATACCCAGGAGTGAACCAGCCAAAGTGGGGGACAAATGGAAGAAAAGTCGGGCCAAGTCCAAAAAAGTTGGATTTTTTGCCAAAGTGTCAACATGCGTGATTTTGTCAGAGTGTCCACTTTTGGGATTTTTTCTAAGTCCAACAACGAGAGAGGCCTGGCCTCCAGCCTGTCTAGCCTCTTCCATGAGACACTTAGAAAAAATCCCGTGCAAAAAAAGTGGATTTTTTCTAAGTCCAACAACGAGAGAGGCCTAAGTTCCAGCCTCCTTAGCCTCTTTCTTCCGTGGAGCAAAAGTTGGATTTTTTGCCTAAGTGTCAACATGCGTGATTTTGTCAGAGTGTCCACTTTTGGGATTTTTTCTAAGTCCAACAACGAGAGAGGCCTGGCCTCCAGCCTGTCTAGCCTCTTCCATGAGACACTTTGAAAAAATCCCGTGCAAAAAAAGTGGTTTTTTTCTAAGTCCAAAAACGAGAGAGGCCTAAGTTCCAGCCTCCTTAGCCTCTTTCGTTCACATACAAAAACATGTATTTAATTTTAATAAACTAAACATGTATTTAATATTCATACACTAAACATGTATTTAATATTTATACACTAAACATGTATTTAATTTTAATAAACTAAACATATATTTAATATGTATACACTAAACATGTATTAAATATTTATACACTAAACATGTATTTAATATTCATTCAATAAACATGTATTTAACATTCATACACTAAACATGTATTTAATATTAATACACTGAACATGTATTTAATAATCATATACTAAACGTATATGAAATCATATACTAATCATATATTTAATATTAATACACTAAACATGTATTTAATATTAATACACTAAACATGTATTTAATATTAATACAATAAACATGTAGTTATTATTCTTACACTTAATATGTATTTAATATTAATACAAAAACATGTATTTAATTTTAATAAACTAAACATATATTTAATATTAATACACTAAACATGTATTTAATATTTATACACTAAACATGTATTTAATATTCATACAATAAACATGTAGTTATTATTCTTACACTTAATATGTATTTAATATTAATACAAAAACATGTTTTTAATTTTAATAAACTAAACATATATTTAATATTAATACACTAAACATGTATTTAATATTTATACACTAAACATGTATTTAATATTCATACACTAAACATGTAGTTATTATTTATACAATAAACATGTATTTAATATTAATACAGTAAACATGTATTAAATATTTATACACTAAACATGTATTTAATATTAATACACTAAACATATATTTAATATTAATACAAAAACATGTATTTAATTTTAATGAACTAAACGTATATTTAATATTAATACACTAAACATGTATTTAATATTTATACACTAAACATGTATTTAATATTAATACACTAAACATGTATTTAATATGAATACAAAAACATGTATTTAATTTTAATAAACTAAACATATATTTAATATGAATACACTAAACATGTATTTAATATTCATACACTAAACATGTATTTAATATTAATACAAAAACATGTATTTAATTTTAATAAACTAAACATACATTTAATATTAATACACTAAACATGTATTTAATATTTTTACACTAAACGTGTATTTAATATTTATACACTAAAAGTGTATTTAATATTAATACACTAAACATGTATTTAATATTAATACAAAACATGTATTTAATATTCATACACTAAACATGTATTTAATATTAATACAAAACATGTATTTAATTTTAATAAACTAAATATATATTTAATATTTATACACTAAACATGTATTTAATATTCATACACTAAACATGTATTTAATATTAATACACTAAACATGTATTTAATATTAATACAAAAACATGTATTTAATTTTAATAAAGTAAACACATATTTAATATTAATACATCCATCCATCCATCCATCATCTTCCGCTTATCCGAGGTCGGGTCGCGGGGGCAGCAGCCTAAGCAGGGAAGCCCAGACTTCCCTCTCTCCAGCCACTTCGTCTAGCTCTTCCCGGGGGATCCCGAGGCGTTCCCAGGCCAGCCGGGAGACATAGTCTTCCCAACGTGTCCTGGGTCTTCCCCGTGGCCTCCTACCGGTTGGACGTGCCCTAAACACCTCCCTAGGGAGGCGTTCGGGTGGCATCCTGACCAGATGCCCGAACCACTTCATCTGGCTCCTCTCGATGTGAAGGAGCAGCGGCTTTACTTTGAGTTCCTCCCGGATGGCAGAGCTTCTCACCCTATCTCTAAGGGAGAGCCCCGCCACACGGCGGAGGAAACTCATTTGGGCCGCTTGTACCCGTGACCTTATCCTTTCGGTCATGACCCAAAGCTCATGACCATAGGTGAGGATGGGAATGTAGATCGACAGGTAAATTGAGAGCTTTGCCTTCCGGCTCAGCTCCTTCTTCACCACAACGGATCGGTACAACGTCCGCATTACTGAAGACGCCGCACCGATCCGCCTGTCGATCTCACGATCCACTCTTCCCCCACTCGTGAACAAGACTCCTAGGTACTTGAACTCCTCCACTTGGGGCAGGGTCTCCTCCCCAACCCGGAGATGGCACTCCACCCTTTTCCGGGCGAGAACCATGGACTCGGACTTGGAGGTGCTGATTCAACGTTCCGGTCGCTTCACACTAGGCTAAGAACCGATCCAGCGAGAGCTGAAGATCCCGGTCAGATGAAGCCATCAGGACCACATCATCTGCAAAAAGCAGAGACCTAATCCTGCGGTTACCAAACCGGAACCCCTCAACGCCTTGACTGCGCCTAGAAATTCTGTCCATAAAAGTTATGAACAGAATCGGTGACAAAGGACAGCCTTGGCGGAGTCCAACCTTCACTGGAAACGTGTTCGACTTACTGCCGGCAATGCGGACCAAGCTCTGGCACTGATCGTACAGGGAACGGACCGCCACAATAAGACAGTCCGATACCCCATACTCTCTGAGCACTCCCCACAGGACTTCCCGAGGGACACGGTCGAATGCCTTCTCCAAGTCCACAAAGCACATGTAGACTGGTTGGGCAAACTCCCATGCACCCTCAAGAACCCTGCCGAGAGTATAGAGCTGGTCCACAGTTCCACGACCAGGACGAAAACCACACTGTTCCTCCTGAATCCGAGGTTCGACTATCCGATGTAGCCTCCTCTCCAGTACACCTGAATAAACCTTACCGGGAAGGCTGAGGAGTGTGATCCCACGATAGTTGGAACACACCCTCCGGTCCCCCTTCTTAAAGAGAGGAACCACCACCCCGGTCTGCCAATCCAGAGGTACCGCCCCCGATGTCCACGCGATGCTGCAAAGTCTTGTCAACCAAGACAGCCCCACAGCATCCAGAGCCTTAAGGAACTCCGGGCGGATCTCGTCCACCCCTGGGGCCTTGCCACCGAGGAGCTTTTTAACTACCTCAGCGACCTCAGCCCCAGAAATAGGAGAGTCCACCACAGATCCCCCAGGCACTGCTTCCTCATAGGAAGACGTGTTGGTGGGATTGAGGAGGTCTTCGAAGTATTCCTTCTACCTATCCACAACATCCGCAGTCGAGGTCAGCAGAACACCATCCGCACCATACACGGTGTTGATAGTGCACTGCTTCCCCTTCCTGAGGCGGCGGACGGTGGTCCAGAATCGCTTCGAAGCCGTCCGGAAGTCATTTTCCATGGCTTCCCCGAACTCTTCCCATGTCCGAGTTTTTGCCTCCGCGACCGCTGAAGCTGCACACCGCTTGGCCTGTCGGTACCTGTCCACTGCCTCCGGAGTCCTATGAGCCAAAAGGACCCGATAGGACTCCTTCTTCAGCTTGACGGCATCCCTCACCGCTGGTGTCCACCAAGGGGTTTTAGGATTGCCGCCCCGACAGGCACCAACTACCTTGCGGCCACAGCTCCGATCTGCCGCCTCGACAATAGAGGTGCGGAACATGGTCCACTCGGACTCAATGTCCAGCACCTCCCTCGTGACATGTTCAAAGTTCTTCCGGAGGTGGGAATTGAAACTTTTTCTGACAGGAGACTCTGCCAGACGTTCCCAGCAGACCCTCACAATGCGTTTGGGCCTCCCAGGTCTGTCCGGCATCCTCCCCCACCATCGCAGCCAACTCACCACCAGGTGGTGATCGGTAGAAAGCTCCGCCCCTCTCTTCACCCGAGTGTCCATAACATGAGGCCGCAAATCCGATGACACAACTACAAAGTCGATCATGGAACTGCGGCCTAGGGTGTCCTGGTGCCAAGTGCACATATGGACACCCTTATGTTTGAACATGGTGTTTGTTATGGACAAACTGTGACGAGCACAAAAGTCCAATAACAAAACACCACTCGGGTTCAGATCCGGGCGGCCATTCTTCCCAATCACGCCTCTCCAGGTTTCACTGTCGTTGCCAACGTGAGCGTTGAAGTCTCCCAGTAGGACAAGGGAATCACCCGGGGGAGCACTTTCCAGTACTCCCTCGAGCGTTCCCAAAAAGGGTGGGTACTCTGAACTGCTGTTTGGTGCATAAGCACAAACAACAGTCAGGACCCGTCCCCCCACCCGAAGGCGGAGGGAGGTTACCCTTTCGTCCACCGGGTTAAACTCCAACGTACAGGCTTTGAGCCGGGGGGAAACAAGAATTGCCACCCCAGCCCGTCGCCTCACACTGCCGGCAACGCCAGAGTGGAAGAGGGTCCAATCCCTCTCGAGAGAAGTGGTTCCAGAGCCTTGCTGTGCGTCGAAGTGAGTCCGACTATATCCAGCCGGAATTTCTCGACTTCGCGCACTAGCTCAGGCTCTTTCCCCCCCAGTGACGTGACGTTCCACGTCCCGAGAGCGAGCTTCTTTAGCCGAGGATCGGACCGCCAAGTGCCCTGCCTTAGGCTGTCGCCCAGCTCACAATGCACTCGACCTCTATGGCCCCTGCTATGGGTGGTGAGCCCATTGGAGGGGTGACCCACGTTGCCTCTTCGGGCTGTGCCCGGCCGGGCCCCATGGGAACAGGCCCGGCCACCAGGCGCTCGCCATCGTGCCCCACCTCCGGGCCTGGCTCCAGAGGGGGGCCCCGGTGACCCGCGTCCGGGCGAGGGAAATCTGGGTCCATGATGTTTCTTCTTCATAAAGGTCTTCGAGCTGCTCTTTGTCTGATCCCTCACCTAGAACCTGTTTGCCTTGGGAGACCCTACCAGGGGGCTTTATGCCCCCGGACAACATAGCTCCTAGGATCATTGGGACACGCAAACTCCTCTACCACGATAAGGTTGCAGCTCAGAGAGGAGAATATTAATAAATATTAATACACTAAACATGTATTTAATATTTATACACTAAACATGTATTTAATATTTATACACTAAACATGTATTTAATATTAATACACTTAATATTTATTCATTATTTATCCACTAAACATGTACTTAATATTCATAAACTAAACTTGTATTTAATATTCATACACTAAATGTGTATTTAATATTCATACACTAAACATGTATTTAATATTAATACAAAAACATGTATTTAAGTTTAATAAACTAAACATATATTTAATATTAATACACTAAACATGTATTTAATATTTATACACCAAACATGTATTTAATATTAATACACTAAACATGTATTTAATATTAATACAAAAACATGTATTTAATTTTAATAAACTAAACATATATTTTATATTAATACACTAAACATGTATTTAATATTTATACACCAAACATGTATATAAAGATGAAACATTTGGCAGAAATACCGGACAATTCCACAAACTTTATGGCTGGCTCGCATCGTGGTCACTCCGTGATCACGTACGACCGCCAGACACTTCTGGATATGGACACATTGGGCCGTTTTGGACTGATAGACACTTGCGTGCTAGACTTGCTAACTAGCATGGGGATACGTCGGCGGCTACATCCAGCGGCCTGTGAAGCAGGGGAGTATAGTAGCAGCGGGGGCCGTCTACGGAGCAGACGCCAGCGGTGTGATCGGAAACGCGGATGTCGAGCGGGGCTAAAAACAAAGCAGAAGGCTAATCCCCACAGAACACCACTTTCCTCCATCCCGAAGACGGATTTAAATAAAGGATGCGAGACTACTGGTCTGGGTAAGGAGTCAGTTAAATTAGAACAAGTTTTTTCTGCTTTGAGTGTTTCAGAGTTGGACATGTGTTTTACTGAGGTGGCTAACTATGATGTGTGCAGTTTATCAAAGCAACAAACAAACAATCGGAAAATCCCCGTTACTGAGGTGGCTAACCATGATGCGTGCAGTTTATCAAAGCAACAAACAAACAATCGGAAAATTCCTGTCGTATCAATTCCTAGATATGGTCGTAACTATACTAAATGCACTGGGCATAATAAACACAACATTATTAATATTGCTACTACGGATAATTTGATCAAAAACTCCCTAAAACAGCCCACAACCTATAATATAGGTTTTTTAAACATAAGATCATTGTCTCCCAAAACGTTGTTAGTTAATGATATTATCAGAGACAACAATCTTAACGTCATCGGTCTCAGCGAAACCTGGCTTAAACCAAACGACTTTTTTGCGCTAAATGAGGCATGTCCTCCTAACTTTACACATGCGCATATTGCCCGTCCGCTTAAAAGGGGTGGGGGGGTCGCACTAATATACAACGAAAACTTTAACCTTAGTCCTAACATAAATAATAAATATAAATCGTTTGAGGTGCTTACTATGAAGTCTGTCACACCGCTGCCTCTACACCTGGCTGTTATCTACCGCCCCCCAGGGCCCTATTCGGACTTTATCAATGAATTCTCAGAGTTCGTTGCTGATCTAGTGACACACGCCGATAATATAATCATAATGGGGGACTTTAATATCCATATGAATACCCCATCGGACCCACCGTGCGTAGCGCTCCAGACTGTAATTGATAGCTGTGGTCTCACACAAATAATAAATGAACCCACGCATCGCAACGGTAATACGATAGACCTAGTGCTTGTCAGGGGTATCACCGTCTCCAAAGTTACGATACTCCCGTATACTAAAGTATTGTCCGATCATTACCTTATAAAATTCGAGGTTCAGACGCATGTTCGTCAAACTAATAATAATAATAACTGCTATAGCAGCCGCAACATTAATACGGCCACAACGACAACCCTTGCTGACCTACTGCCCTCGGTAATGGCACCATTCCCAAAGTATGTGGGCTCTATTGATAACCTCACTAACAACTTTAACGACGCCCTGCGCGAAACCATTGATAACATAGCACCGCTAAAGTTAAAAAAGGCTCCAAAAAAGCGCACCCCGTGGTTTACAGAAGAAACTAGAGCTCAGAAATTATTATGCAGAAAGCTGGAACGCAAATGGCGCACGACTAAACTTGAGGTGCACCATCAAGCATGGAGTGATGGTTTAATAACTTATAAACGCATGCTTACCTTAGCTAAAGCTAATTATTACTCAAATCTCATCCACCGTAATAAAAACGATCCTAATTTTTTGTTTAGTACGGTAGCATCGCTAACCCAACAAGGGACCCCTTCCAGTAGCTCAACCCACTCAGCTGATGACTTTATGCAATTCTTTAGTAAGAAAATTGAAGTCATTAGAAAGGAGATTAAAGACAATGCGTCCCAGCTACAACGGGGTTCTATTAACACTGACACGATTGTATATACGGCGGATACTGCCCTCCAAAATAGTTTCTCTCGTTTTGAGGAAATAACATTAGAGGAATTGTTACAACGTGTAAATGGAATAAAACAGACAACATGCTTACTTGACCCTCTTCCTGGGAAACTGATCAAGGAGCTCTTTGTATTATTAGGTCCATCAGTGCTAAATATTATAAACTTATCACTTTCCTCGGGCACTGTTCCCCTAGCATTCAAAAAAGTGGTTATTCATCCTCTTCTTAAAAGACCTAACCTCGATCCTGACCTCATGGTAAACTACCGACCGGTGTCTCACCTTCCCTTTATTTCAAAAATCTTTGAAAAAATTGTTGCGGAGCAATTAAATGAACACTTAGCGTCTAACAATCTATGTGAAACCTTTCAATCCGGTTTCAGAGCAAATCACTCCACGGAGACAGCCCTCGCAAAAATGACTAATGATCTATTGCTAACGATGGATTCTGATGCGTCATCTATGTTGCTGCTCCTCGATCTTAGCGCTGCTTTCGATACCGTCGATCATAATATTTTATTAGAACGTATCAAAACACGAATTGGTATGTCAGACTTAGCCCTGTCTTGGTTTAACTCTTATCTTACTGATAGGATGCAGTGTGTCTCCCATAACAATGTGACCTCGGACTACGTTAAGGTAACGTGTGGAGTTCCCCAGGGTTCGGTCCTTGGCCCTGCACTCTTCAGCATCTACATGCTGCCGCTAGGTGACATCATACGTAAATACGGTGTTAGCTTTCACTGTTATGCTGATGACACCCAACTCTACATGCCCCTAAAGCTGACCAACACGCCGGATTGTAGTCAGCTGGAGGCGTGTCTTAATGAAATTAAACAATGGATGTCCGCTAACTTTTTGCAACCTAATGCCAAAAAAACGGAAATGCTGATTATCGGTCCTGCTAGACACCGAACTCTATTTAATAATACAACTCTAACATTTGACAACCAAACAATTAAACAAGGCGACACGGTAAGGAATCTGGGTATTATCTTCGACCCAACTCTCTCCTTTGAGGCACACATTAAAAGCGTTACTAAAACGGCCTTCTTTCATCTCCGTAATATCGCTAAAATTCGCTCCATTCTGTCCACTAAAGACGCTGAGATCATTATCCATGCGTTTGTTACGTCTCGCCTCGACTACTGTAACGTATTATTTTCGGGTCTCCCCATGTCTAGCATTAAAAGATTACAGTTGGTACAAAATGCGGCTGCTAGACTTTTGACAAGAACAAGAAAGTTTGATCACATTACGCCTGTACTGTATATACCTTTATATACATATATACATACATATATACCTATACTGTATATATCTTTATATACATATATACATACATATATACCTGTACTGTATATACCTTTATATACATATATACATACATATATACCTATACTGTATATATCTTTATATACATATATACATACATATATACCTGTACTGTATATACCTTTATATACATATATACATACATATATACCTATACTGGCTCACCTGCACAGGCTTCCTGCGCACTTAAGATGTGACTTTAAGGTTTTACTACTTACGTATAAAATACTACACGGTCTAGCTCCATCCTATCTTGCCGATTGTATTGTACCATATGTCCCGGCAAAAAAATCTGCCTTCAAAGGACTCCGGCTTATTAGTGATTCCCAAAGCCCAAAAAAAAGTCTGCGGGCTATAGAGCGTTTTCCGTTCGGGCTCCAGTACTCTGGAGCCCAAAATGTATTAATATTAAATATATGTTTAGTTTATTAAAATTAAATACATGTTTTTGTATTAATATTAAATACATGTTTAGTGTATAAATGTTAAATACATGTTTAGTGTATAAATATTAAATACATGTTTAGTGTACAGGACAACAAGTAAAAAGCAGCTTTAAAGGCCTACTGAAATGAGATGTTCTTATTTAAAGGGGGATAGCAGGTCCATTCTATGTGTCATACTTCATCATTTCGCGATATTGCCATATTTTTCGCTGAAGGATTTAGTAGAGAACATCCACGATAAAGTTCGCAACTTTTGGTCGCTAATAAAAAAGCCTTGCCTGTACCGGAAGTAGCAGACTATGCGCGCGTGACGTCACGGGTTGTGGAGCTCCTCACATCTGAACATTGTTTACAATCATGGCCACCAGCAGCTAGAGGTATTCGGACCGAGAAAGCGACAATTTCCCCATTAATTTGAGCGAGGATGAAAGATTCGTGGATGAGGAAACTGAGAATGAAGGCCTAGAAGAAAAAAAAGACGAGGGCAGTGGGAACGATTCAGATGTTATTAGACACATTTACTAGGATAATTCTGGAAAATCCCTTATCTGCTTATTGTGTTACTAGTGTTTTAGTGAGATTATATGGTTGTACCTGAAAGTCGGAGGGGTGTGGCCACGGGTGTGGTGACCGCCAGTGTCTCTGAGGCAAAGCGAAGGCAGCCGTTGGGGCCGGCTTGAGATTTTTTTTCTTCCCCCTCCTCCACGGTGGAAACATCCCATGTTCTGGGGCGGCCGGTCGGAGGAGGCAAGAGAGTCTGCAGCTGCCTCTTTGACAGGTGCAGGAGGAATGACGCAAGCTCTCCGCTCATGTCTACAGTAAGAGCCAACTTATTACCACAATTTTCTCACCGAAACCTGCCGTTGGACATGTGGTAGGGAACCGTGTTCACTTGACCGCTCTGTTCCATAGTAAAGCTTTACCGTCATCTTTCGGGAATGTAAACAAGGAAACACCGGCTGTGTTTGTGTTGCTAAAGGCAGCCACAATACACCGCTTCCCACCTACATCTTTCTTCTTTGACGTCTCCATTATTAATTGAACAAATTGCAAAAGATTCAGCAACACAGATGTCCAGAATACTGTGTAATTATGCGATTAAAGCAGACGACTTTTAGCTGGGATCGGGGCTGGAACAAAATGTCCGCTACAATCCGTGATGTCACGCGCACTCGTCATCATACCGCGACGTTTTCAACAGGATACTTTGCGCGGAATTTAAAATTGCAATTTAGTAAACTAAAAAAGTCGTATTGGCGTGTGTTGCAATGTTAATATTTCATCATTGATATATAAACTATCAGACTGCATGGTGGCTAGTAGTGGCTTTCAGTAGGACTTTAAGGACATCAAAACTAAATGTATGCATTCTTTCCAACGGCCGCTGGGTGGCAGCAGAGGCTCCATGTATTACCTGAAGAAACATTTGACTTCTGACCTTTCCACATTATTTCTCTCATCTTTACTGCTGGAGTTCAGCTCACTGAGGATGTAAGCTACATTTTGGTATTTTAATTATCTTTAATTATTCATAAACAGGCTTAAAACAAACCATTATTATCATTACTGCCTCATTTGTTTCACTCTCTACTAATTAAAACTATTCTAGCATAAAACCAGTCAGGATGTTCATACAAAAAATATTACACATCTCCAAACGTACCACTTTATTATGGTATTAATATCATACATTATTATATTGAATATTCACATGTTTATAACAGTGCTGAACATTTTAATTTCCCCTTGGGGATCAATAAAGTTTTCCTGATTGTGATAATTACATCACTCTCATAAAGCCTTTAATGCTGAATATGTTTTTTACCATAGGTCAGCTTCACAATGTTGGAATATTGACCGCTGATATTAATATTCTTCTATTGTTTACAATATTACACTTTACTCTTTTTCTTTGCTCAAATGAACAGGATGAAAGTGTCTTTAATTGTCACTACTGAGTGTAATTATGTAGAAAATAATCTTCATTACCGCTTGATTTAACTCTCATTTTATTTTTTCCAGAGAGAACTTGTCCATAAAAAGATGGCTGCACATCAATAAACTGTCATTAAACATCAATAAAACTAAATATATCATTTTTGGAGACTGTAAAAATGTAAAACACAAATTATGACGGATGATATTGAAATGGAAAGAGTAAAGGTAATCACATTTTTATGAGTTAATATAGATGATGAAGTAAACTGGACACTACATGTAAGTCATATAAAGAAAACATGAAAAACATGGAGTGCAATACTAAAGAGAATAAAATACATCCTTCCAATTTGAACTACAATTATTGAACCCAACTTTAGTTGAAACATACATTGTTTATTGCATAAAAGTCTGGGGACATACATATAAAACAATCACACAATATTCATATTACACAAGAAAGTAATAAAGATGATTAATAGAATGGATTATTGACAACCAACAAATGATTCATAAAGTCACACATTTTTAAAGTCAATGTTTTTGTATAAATGCAACGGCTCAAATGATGTATAAAGTAAATAATAATATGCTTCCAGAAGTGGTCCAGAAGATGTTTCAGATGTGAAGCAGTAAATATGAACTAAGAGGGATTTATGTGTACTCAAAAGCAAAGGTATGAACACATGTAAAACAAATATGTACATCATATAAAGGAGTTCATCGATGGAATTATCTACAATTAGAAAATAAAATATGTAACACTTCATTATTTAATAAAAAACATATAAAACACTATTATGAATAAGTATTAAAGTGAATTATGAATATATACACATACAATGTTTATTGTATGTAACATATTTATGTACTGTTTATTCTCACCCTTTCAGTCAAATTGTTCTGTTCATTTTAGTGTCTAATCTATACATGATAGAATCATATTAACAAGATTGTGTTACACACACAACAATGATGTCACACATGTTATATGTGCTGATGTTGTTAGAAAGTCAAAATGAAAGTCTGGACATCCATCCATCCATCCATCCATTTTCTACCGCTTATTCCCTTTTGGGGTCGCGGGGGGCGCTGGCGCCTATCTCAGCTACAATCGGGCGGAAGGCGGGGTACACCCTGGACAAGTCGCCACCTCATCACAGGGCCAACACAGATAGACAGACAACTTTCACACTCACATTCACACACTAGGGACCATTTAGTGTTGCCAATCAACCTATCCCCAGGTGCATGTCTGGACAGTTTATTTCAAATCCTGCAGTTTCATTTGCTGCTGCTGTTCTCACCAGCACACTTGTGTTTCTTACACTGGTACTTAGAAGACAATCTTTCACCACACACACTGCAACTCAACACTTTCTCTCCTGGGTGTATTCTCATGTGTAATGTAAGAGTGTTTAGGTGATGAAAGCTTTTGTTGCAGCTCGAACAGGAGTATGGATTTCACCAGAGTGCGATCCCATGTGTGAGTTTAATTGCTGTTTTTCTATATAACTTTTACCACATACTGAACAGATAAAAGGTTTTTCTCCAGTGTGTATTCTCATATGTGCTTTGAAACTGTGCTTTTGAGAAAAATCTTTACTGCAGATTGAACATGAAAACGTTTTTTTTTTTCTCCCGTGTGTGTTCTCATGTGTACTTTTATACTTTGATTTATTGCAAAACTTTTATCACATTCTGAGCAGGAAAAAGGTTTCTCTCCGGTGTGTGTACTCGTGTGCCTTTTCAGATGACAATTGTATTTAAAAGTTTTGTGACAGTGAGCAGATGTGAAGTGAGTGTTGTCAGTGTGACATGTCTTATCATCTTTAGAGTCTTCATCATCAGTGTCAGGAGAGTGTGACGTTGTGTCCTCACTATCTGATAGTGGAGCTAAGAGCTTGTCTGCTTGTGATCCTCCACAGTGGTCTCCATCAGCTTCTGCTAAACTGCTGCTTGGAGGCTCCGCCTCTCTCTCCTCCTCACCCTCACCTTTGACCTCATCATCTTCACTCGTCACACTGATGAGGTGTCTCTTCTCTTCCTCTATGAAGTGGGGGGACAGCCGCTGTTTTTCCTCCACTTTAAAGTGGGGGGGCTTTGGCTCCTCTTCTTTCACGTGGAGGTACTGTGACTTCTTCTGCTCCATACTGGAGGACCCCTCCTGCTGCTCAGGTGGGCGATATTTTTCACAGACGTCTGCAGGACACAAGAAGACAAACACATGCTGGGATGGAAATAGATAAGATTTGACCAATTCAGATTTAATTTTCGATTCTGCTTTATGATTGGGTTATTTGTGGACTCACTTTTGCTTTCACATTCAGTAAAAAGGAGAAGAAACAGGTCGATTAGCATCAACTTTGACTAGTTGAGAAGTAACATGAGCCTACAAAGCCAACAGTGAGGTCTTAAGAGGCACAGATTTTACGGGTCCCCATGGGGGGCCAGAGGGCCCTAAGGTCCATATTCTGCTTTGAAAATATTTATAAAATTAAAATACTTTTGGCAAGAAATTAACAAAATACTACACATTATTTTGTGGCAATTACAAAAGAATGTCCAGAAAAATTCTCAGGGCATTCAATCAATCCCATCTGTTAAATTGAACATATATACATAAATCAATATATATATATATATATATATATATATATATATATATATATATATATGTATATATATATATATATATATATATATATATATATATATATATAAAATACCCTTTGGGAAGTTGTGTTAGATGTAAATATAAACGGAATACAATGGGGCGAGGTACACCCCTTTGTCCACAACCGCGTGAGCAAACAGTTTAAGAACAACGTTTCTCAAAGTGCAATTGCAAAAAATGTAGGGATTTCAACATCTACGCTCCATAATATCATCAAAAGGTTCAGAGAATCTGGAGAAATCACTCCACGTAAGCGACATGGCCGGAAACCAACACTGAATGACCGTCACCTTCCATCCCGCAGACGAAATGAGTTTCCTCTGCCGTGTGGCGGGTCTCTCCTTTAGAGATAGGGTGAGAAGCTCTGCCATCCGAAGGGAACTCAAAGTAAAGCCACTGCTCCTCCACATCGAGAGGAGCCAGATGAGGTGGTTCGGGCATCTGGTCAGGATGCCACCCGAATGCCTCCCTAGGGAGGTGTTTAGGGCACGTCCAGTCGGTAGGAGGCCACGGGGAAGACCCAGGACACGTTTGGTAGACTATGTCTCCCGGCTGGCCTGGGAACGCCTCGGGATCCCTCGGGAAGATCTAGACGAAGTGGCTGGGGAGAGGGAAGTCTGGGCTTCCCTGCTTAGGCTGCTGCCCCCACGACTCGACCTCCGATAAGCAGAAGAAGATGGACTGATGTGTAACACAACTTGATGTTTCTTTAAAACAGTGTCCAGTTGTTGATGTTGTCGCTCCTTCTCCTCTTTTGTAATTTGCTATTGTTGTTTTTTTTTCTAACATCACAAATATTTCTTCAACGGCAGCAGTTAGTCGCTGATTCAGCAACACTCACATCATTTGTAATGTAGACATGTTCACACAATAAAAACACTTTACACTTACATTGGATCTCTGCTTTGATGTGTCGATCACTTCCGCCTCTCTTTGTTAGCAGCTAACAAGCTAAGCTAACCAGCAGGCTAGGCTAGCACGTCAAAGTGCACTCAGACTAATGTATCCGCATACAAACAATTAATAAGGACGTTTACTCTGTTAAACGACACACACGTGCACATGTACGTTGTAATTAAGACCTAGAAACCATAATAACCAATACAACGTATTCTCCGCCAGACGCCATCTTGTTTTGTTCTTCCTCCTGTGTGACGTCATCGAAGTGTTCTCAACCGCGGAACAAAAGTTGGCCAAACACGTGTTTCACTGGGACAATAGTGAGTGGTGCACACTTCCTTCAAACACGTGTTTCACTGGGACAATAGTGAGTGGTGCACACTTCCTTCAAACACGTGTTTCACTGGGACAATAGTGAGTGGTGCACACTTCCTTCAAACACGTGTTTCACTGGGACAATAGTGAGTGGTGCACACTTCCTTCAAACACGTGTTTCACTGGGACAATAGTGAGTGGTGCACACTTCCTTCAAACACGTGTTTCACTGGGACAATAGTGAGTGGTGCACACTTCCTTCAAACACGTGTTTCACTGGGACAATAGTGAGTGGTGCACACTTCCTTCAAACACGTGTTTCACTGGGACAATAGTGAGTGGTGCACACTTCCTTCAAACACGTGTTTCACTGGGACAATAGTGAGTGGTGCACACTTCCTTCAAACACGTGTTTCACTGGGACAATAGTGAGTGGTGCACACTTCCTTCAAACACGTGTTTCACTGGGACAATAGTGAGTGGTGCACACTTCCTTCAAACACGTGTTTCACTGGGACAATAGTGAGTGGTGCACACTTCCTTCAAACACGTGTTTCACTGGGACAATAGTGAGTGGTGCACACTTCCTTCAAACACTTGTTTCACTGGGACAATAGTGAGTGGTGCACACTTCCTTCAAACACGTGTTTCACTGGGACAATAGTGAGTGGTGCACACTTCCTTCAAACACGTGTTTCACTGGGACAATAGTGAGTGGTGCACACTTCCTTCAAACACTTGTTTCACTGGGACAATAGTGAGTGGTGCACACTTCCTTCAAACACGTGTTTCACTGGGACAATAGTGAGTGGTGCACACTTCCTTCAAACACTTGTTTCACTGGGACAATAGTGAGTGGTGCACACTTCCTTCAAACACGTGTTTCACTGGGACAAGAGTGAGTGGTGCACACTTCCTTCAAACACGTGTTTCACTGGGACAATAGTGAGTGGTGCACACTTCCTTCAAACACGTGTTTCACTGGGACAATAGTGAGTGGTGCACACTTCCTTCAAACACGTGTTTCACTGGGACAATAGTGAGTGGTGCACACTTCCTTCAAACACGTGTTTCACTGGGACAATAGTGAGTGGTGCACACTTCCTTCAAACACGTGTTTCACTGGGACAATAGTGAGTGGTGCACACTTCCTTCAAACACGTGTTTCACTGGGACAATAGTGAGTGGTGCACACTTCCTTCAAACACGTGTTTCACTGGGACAATAGTGAGTGGTGCACACTTCCTTCAAACACGTGTTTCACTGGGACAATAGTGAGTGGTGCACACTTCCTTCAAACACGTGTTTCACTGGGACAATAGTGAGTGGTGCACACTTCCTTCAAACACGTGTTTCACTGGGACAATAGTGAGTGGTGCACACTTCCTTCAAACACGTGTTTCACTGGGACAATAGTGAGTGGTGCACACTTCCTTCAAACACGTGTTTCACTGGGACAATAGTAGGTGGTGCACACTTCCTTCAAACACGTGTTTCACTGGGACAATAGTGAGTGGTGCACACTTCCTTCAAACACGTGTTTCACTGGGACAATAGTGAGTGGTGCACACTTCCTTCAAACACGTGTTTCACTGGGACAATAGTAGGTGGTGCACACTTCCTTCAAACACGTGTTTCACTGGGACAATAGTGAGTGGTGCACACTTCCTTCAAACACGTGTTTCACTGGGACAATAGTGAGTGGTGCACACTTCCTTCAAACACGTGTTTCACTGGGACAATAGTGAGTGGTGCACACTTCCTTCAAACACGTGTTTCACTGGGACAATAGTGAGTGGTGCACACTTCCTTCAAACATGTGTTTCACTGGGACAATAGTGAGTGGTGCACACTTCCTTCAAACACGTGTTTCACTGGGACAATAGTGAGTGGTGCACACTTCCTTCAAACACGTGTTTCACTGGGACAATAGTGAGTGGTGCACACTTCCTTCAAACACGTGTTTCACTGGGACAATAGTAGGTGGTGCACACTTCCTTCAAACACGTGTTTCACTGGGACAATAGTAGGTGGTGCACACTTCCTTCAAACACGTGTTTCACTGGGACAATAGTGAGTGGTGCACACTTCCTTCAAACACGTGTTTCACTGGGACAATAGTGAGTGGTGCACACTTCCTTCAAACACGTGTTTCACTGGGACAATAGTGAGTGGTGCACACTTCCTTCAAACACGTGTTTCACTGGGACAATAGTGAGTGGTGCACACTTCCTTCAAACACGTGTTTCACTGGGACAATAGTGAGTGGTGCACACTTCCTTCAAACACGTGTTTCACTGGGACAATAGTGAGTGGTGCACACTTCCTTCAAACACGTGTTTCACTGGGACAATAGTGAGTGGTGCACACTTCCTTCAAACACGTGTTTCACTGGGACAATAGTGAGTGGTGCACACTTCCTTCAAACACGTGTTTCACTGGGACAATAGTGAGTGGTGCACACTTCCTTCAAACACGTGTTTCACTGGGACAATAGTGAGTGGTGCACACTTCCTTCAAACACGTGTTTCACTGGGACAATAGTGAGTGGTGCACACTTCCTTCAAACACGTGTTTCACTGGGACAATAGTGAGTGGTGCACACTTCCTTCAAACACGTGTTTCACTGGGACAATAGTGAGTGGTGCACACTTCCTTCAAACACGTGTTTCACTGGGACAATAGTGAGTGGTGCACACTTCCTTCAAACACGTGTTTCACTGGGACAATAGTGAGTGGTGCACACTTCCTTCAAACACGTGTTTCACTGGGACAATAGTGAGTGGTGCACACTTCCTTCAAACACGTGTTTCACTGGGACAATAGTGAGTGGTGCACACTTCCTTCAAACACTTGTTTCACTGGGACAATAGTGAGTGGTGCACACTTCCTTCAAACACGTGTTTCACTGGGACAATAGTGAGTGGTGCACACTTCCTTCAAACACGTGTTTCACTGGGACAATAGTGAGTGGTGCACACTTCCTTCAAACACGTGTTTCACTGGGACAATAGTGAGTGGTGCACACTTCCTTCAAACACGTGTTTCACTGGGACAATAGTGAGTGGTGCACACTTCCTTCAAACACTTGTTTCACTGGGACAATAGTGAGTGGTGCACACTTCCTTCAAACACGTGTTTCACTGGGACAATAGTGAGTGGTGCACACTTCCTTCAAACACGTGTTTCACTGGGACAATAGTGAGTGGTGCACACTTCCTTCAAACACGTGTTTCACTGGGACAATAGTGAGTGGTGCACACTTCCTTCAAACACGTGTTTCACTGGGACAATAGTGAGTGGTGCACACTTCCTTCAAACACGTGTTTCACTGGGACAATAGTGAGTGGTGCACACTTCCTTCAAACACGTGTTTCACTGGGACAATAGTGAGTGGTGCACACTTCCTTCAAACACGTGTTTCACTGGGACAATAGTGAGTGGTGCACACTTCCTTCAAACACGTGTTTCACTGGGACAATAGTGAGTGGTGCACACTTCCTTCAAACACGTGTTTCACTGGGACAATAGTGAGTGGTGCACACTTCCTTCAAACACGTGTTTCACTGGGACAATAGTGAGTGGTGCACACTTCCTTCAAACACGTGTTTCACTGGGACAATAGTGAGTGGTGCACACTTCCTTCAAACACGTGTTTCACTGGGACAATAGTGAGTGGTGCACACTTCCTTCAAACACGTGTTTCACTGGGACAATAGTGAGTGGTGCACACTTCCTTCAAACACGTGTTTCACTGGGACAATAGTGAGTGGTGCACACTTCCTTCAAACACGTGTTTCACTGGGACAATAGTGAGTGGTGCACACTTCCTTCAAACACGTGTTTCACTGGGACAATAGTGAGTGGTGCACACTTCCTTCAAACACGTGTTTCACTGGGACAATAGTGAGTGGTGCACACTTCCTTCAAACACGTGTTTCACTGGGACAATAGTGAGTGGTGCACACTTCCTTCAAACACGTGTTTCACTGGGACAATAGTGAGTGGTGCACACTTCCTTCAAACACGTGTTTCACTGGGACAATAGTGAGTGGTGCACACTTCCTTCAAACACGTGTTTCACTGGGACAATAGTGAGTGGTGCACACTTCCTTCAAACACGTGTTTCACTGGGACAATAGTGAGTGGTGCACACTTCCTTCAAACACGTGTTTCACTGGGACAATAGTGAGTGGTGCACACTTCCTTCAAACACGTGTTTCACTGGGACAATAGTGAGTGGTGCACACTTCCTTCAAACACGTGTTTCACTGGGACAATAGTGAGTGGTGCACACTTCCTTCAAACACGTGTTTCACTGGGACAATAGTGAGTGGTGCACACTTCCTTCAAACACGTGTTTCACTGGGACAATAGTGAGTGGTGCACACTTCCTTCAAACACGTGTTTCACTGGGACAATAGTGAGTGGTGCACACTTCCTTCAAACACGTGTTTCACTGGGACAATAGTGAGTGGTGCACACTTCCTTCAAACACGTGTTTCACTGGGACAATAGTGAGTGGTGCACACTTCCTTCAAACACGTGTTTCACTGGGACAATAGTGAGTGGTGCACACTTCCTTCAAACACGTGTTTCACTGGGACAATAGTGAGTGGTGCACACTTCCTTCAAACACGTGTTTCACTGGGACAATAGTGAGTGGTGCACACTTCCTTCAAACACGTGTTTCACTGG